>NW_009199819.1:0-15606 GCF_000690835.1 Fulmarus glacialis | reverse complement strand
TCCCTACAGTCCCTTTTGTCCTGCAGGTTCTACCAGTATAGTTCTTACCATCTTTTAAATCCCAGATGAGTGGGCTTTTCCATGCCAACACTGAAGGCTCTGGGATTCTAACTACAGAAATAATAATACAACTTAGAGTTTGTCAAGGGAAAAAGCACAAAGACTTTAAACCAAAGGATTTTGGAAAACAGATGCTGGAAACGGCACATAACAGAAACTGCAAAATTTAGAGTACGTTTAGCTCCCAGGATCACAGAACCAGACTTGATCCCAGTAGGCATTGCTTGCAGCCTGTTTTTGTTCTACTGGGTTTTGATCTCTGGAAGCTAATGGAAATTAAGTAGGCTGTTTGCTTAGGAAAGTGTATGAGACATGGACTGGGAAAACTGTGCTCATGAAGTAGGTGACTTAAATATTCAGAGTGTGTGAGGCGTTTGAGTAAGAACTAGGTGCCATTAAAGACCTTCCCACACATTGTGCTAGGTCTCTCATAACCTACCTCTGCTATCTTCTGGCTTTTGTCCTGTTCAGAGCTAGTATGCAAGTAATTGAGTGCAGCTGTAGCTGTCATTTGGCTCTGGCTCAGGACAATAACAGAACAGTACACCTCCTCTGGGCCAGACCATGTTTGCTTGAGTCCTCTCTTCCCCGCTCCCATACTTTTAATTTCATAGATTACCCAGCCACTTGGCCAAAGATCAGGCTCATGTGCCCAGGCAGCTGACTTTGACTAGATACCCAAACTGCTTAAACAGAAAATAGAAATGATCATTGTAGATACCCCAGCTAAATAAACAACCTTTGCTCTAGGCTATCACGGATCCCAGCTGACGTATCTACATCAGCTCTGGTGATGGTAGGTTCTCTCTGTGTGATCCTGTGCCTGGTTGGTGTCCCAGTGAGAATGGAGGAGGGAAGAGCTTGTAACTGCTGGATCCAGCATGCTCTCTCCAGACTCTTTTATGACTGGGTCCAGTACACGGAGGACAAAGACTTCAACAGACCCATGATGAATCATGGGGACCATCAGATACAGATGGCCCCCTTGTTACCTCTGGCAGGCAGTTCTTTATGCTTCATGATGGCAGTCAGCCGTTACATAATTACAGGCATACAAAAACATTTTTTCAACAGCATGCATCCTTCCTATACAGCACAAAATGCTGCAAAATCCTGAATGCATTGGGCAGAAAAAAATGGGCTCCGTGGAGAAGCCTATTATCCCAGGAAACATACGAGTATACTCTCTATCTATTTCAGGCTAAAGTATAGCTGTATAATCGCTGACATATTAGCTGAAATGAGAAGAGTAAGTAATGGTAACTGGGCAGGAGGGATGTCAGTCCAATTTCTTTTCCCTTCTCCAAGTACTCTTTCTGAGCAGGAATATTCATCATTCTTGGTGCTTATGTATGTGTGTATCTACATTTTAAGTTTGATATGGTCTACTGTGCAACTCCAGTAAAATAAGCCAGTGAGGGCTTTTTGTGGAAAGAAACAGGTATGGGGCTCTTATTCACAACTTCCCAGGGTGAAACAAGTGTAGCAAGAAGCCAAAGCCTCCAGATGTGACATGGGTCCTGGACCGGGAAAGATTATTTTGAGAGGGGAAGGGTTTAGGTAGCATAAGGCCAGTTGCCAGTCACTGACAGAAGAGCAGGGACAGAATTGCCAGCAACACTAGACTGTTTTATTGGCAAAATGCCTAGGAGCTGGCTGTATGCTTAGGAAATGATAAGAAAATAGAAATAGGTCTCAAAGGCCTTCAAAAATGATCCAGACTTTGTCCTCAGATGCTCCCTCTTTTCCCCAAAGAGGGCAGCAAACAGGAGGACCAAAATCTCAAACATCTGCATCTGACTACATTGCAGTCAGGCAGTTGCCAAGCTCTTCATGGTACTTGCAGGATGTCTTCCCGGCACCTATGCCATTATTATTCTCAGTCCATATTAACTCTTCTTCAGAGCCTGCACCTCAGTCAAGTTCTTTTAGTCTTTAGTCAGCTGGTTCTTTTAGTCTTATACCAATAAATGAAACAAAGCCAGGGCCTCTCCCATGGCCCTGAACACAGAAGATTTGGATGTCTAAAATTTTCCCTCCTCTGCAGGGAAAAAAAAGGATGGCCTCATCTGTGGTTCCTGTGGGCCAGTCCCTGGCCAATGGAATTTTCCAAACCTGTGGGAGAAGTTCAGCTGGCTAAGGCCAAAACTGCGCAAAGGAGAGTGCTAACAGTTAAACAGCAGGGCAGGACTCAGTGCCATGCTACGGTCCTGCAAAGGCAAAATAAACTTAATGCACAGCCATAATGCAGCATACAGAACCTTTGCATATGCTAGCAATAGGAGACCTGTAGAAGAGTCTTCCCCTAGAGCCCTAGCAGCTGTTTCAGATCTACCTACTTTCATTCTGGCTTGAGATAAACATGGTGGGATCTGGGATAATGCAAATGAGGCACACATGGCCTTGATCTGGCTCAAATCCTGTCCCTGTCTCCAAGATGATAACCATGGTGTTGTAACTAACATTCAATTATGTGGCAGTGGCAAAGTCTGAGGCAGTGGGCCAACGTAGAGACACAATGCATGGCAGGTCCACAGCTAGGTCCATGACTACAGATGGAAACCGAAAACAAAGGGAAATATAGGGGCCTGTGGCTGCATATAAAAGATGCAAGGCTGCTTCCAAGGACAATGACTCTGTGGGCAAGCAGGCAGAAACGGAGCAAGAAAGGGGCTGTGAGAAGGATCACAGCCTATCTGTAGGAGGTTCACTAGCTGTGGGAGATCTGGCATGGTCAGACAGTCCTGACTTAGCATAAAGTTAGCTGGCACAAAGTTAGCTCATCAACATTTTTGGAGTACTGTAAACTTACTTCGCTGGCTCAAGTGTAAGTTTATCAGCACTCTGCATCATGTAGTGGGAGTGTTCTTATTCCAGCGGAGTCTGGATTTAATCTACAGCCAAACCATATACGTAGCCAGCTGAACAAGAAAATGGGTAAATGCACTAATGGTAAAAATTCAGGAAAAAAGAAGTCATTACAGTATGGGGGAGCAAACTGGCAAATATAAGTGCTGAGCAGAGAAATGAAAAGCATCCAAAATACCAAGTGATTATAGAGGCATGATGTTATACACAGCATATACAATTCCTATGGATATCAAGTGCAGAGCATGCTGTGACAAATGTTTTGCAAATGGCCCAGTGGAAGTTGAAATATACAGCCTTCACAGTAGGAGAGACAAGTAAAAAACAGGGTGAACGAGCTTGTGACATGCTCCCTGTGATCCTTAATGTTCATGTATCACACCAATAATTTCCTGCAGGCCAGAGAAACTTCAGTGTTGCTAATTTTACTGGAAGTCTCCCCTGCCTTCCTTCAGTGTCACTTCTTTATTACTGGGCCACGCGCTAAGCAGAGGACCCACTCTGATGCTATCTGAAACCTCTCAAGGATATTCTGAAGAACTAAAGTGCATGAAAAGTGCCCTGTTCCTCAGTTTATAGATCCACTTTTTCTTTTCGATAAGCAACATCTTATTGTTATTAGGATGTCTTAGACCACACTTAAATCAAACCAGGAAAAGGCAAGTAGAAATTACCAGTATTCATAACATCCCAGATAGACAACGCAGTTACCAATGTTTATAAAGATGTAGCCAAAAAAAAAAAGAAAGAAAAAACAATTTCACCTATTCATACTAAGTTTATGTCAGAAAGGTCTCTGCCTTATTCAGGTGACTCCCGGTTCTGAGAAGATGCCAGTTCCAGCCCTTGGATACCTGTTGCACATCACTTGGAGAGGCACTTTCAGAAGGTTCCCTACAGGAACTTCCATCAGCTCCCAAATTCAGGCCCACGCTGCAGGATTTATCTTCAGATAATCTCAGATTGCACCAGCATTTTTGCTGGGTGGAGTATGTTAACCCTTGCAGACAAACTCCCTCTAAATTCCTAGAGGGACTCAGACAAATCTTTCATCCTAATATTCATTCTGTTCCTTTCTTAATTATGAGATAGTTTGATTGTGTTTGTCTGTTAAATAGAGGATTGTTTCACATTCTTGGTCTATTAGACTGCTGGTAATCTGGAAAATAAAGCTGTCCATGCTTTCATCAGCATAGAAGACTTCACTGTTAGGTGACTCACCGGCATGTTTCAATGTGAAATGTGTCTTACATTGGATCTCTCATATCGATTTCTGTGTTTTAGAAGGAATACGTACCATAAACATCTAATTAGCGTAGATGTATGTTGGCAGTTATTGGCCTGAATGGGACAGGAGGTCATGGTGATTGCCATTGGTACTTAGGTAAGATGGACGAAAACAAAGAGGTAGTGACAAAGCACATCATACTACACTTTTTCAGTAAAGCAAGAACAAATAGAAATTTATAATCTCCACAGTCCTTTTGTACTGATTAACCTCTCTTCGTATCTTATACAATCCTTCTACAAGTAGCCCTGTTGTCATAAGTTCAGATCATCTAAGAAAAATGAACTTACCAAATTTCTTTGGAAAACATTCTTGACTTCAAAGAATTTGTGAGCTGTAGTCTCAAACTTGGTCGTGTTGCAGATGACACAGTTGTATGGTGAAGATTACCACCTCTCAAGTATTGAAACAATTCTGGTTTTATTTAGTAGCTATTTCAAGGCAACTACAGGAAGGGAGTCTGGAATTTACTTACCTTTTGATAGATCTTATCTATTTAGAAATGGCACTTGCTAGAAGAGTGACTCATGCAGTGGAAAAGTAGTTGAGAATATATATGTGTATGACATAATATGACATATTACAATTACAATACAAAAACCAACATGAAATTTACTGATGGCACAAAGTGAATGAGTATGGAGCAGCATATCGTACAGGAAAAATAATGTAAACTCAAGGACTAGAGTAATGGAAATGGGGTAAAGATCTATAACACAATGTGCAAGGATCAACAGCAGTTTAACAAAGGTTGAAGACTTAAGGTTTCATTGAGGTGACTATTTCTGGATTTAGCCTGAAAAAATCAGTTAAGACTTTTCTTGAAAATTAAGTTAAGATACAGTCATACAGAAGGCTATGCAGTACTGATATCACTGATTCATCTGTCTGGTTGCTAGATGATAAATAATTTAATTTTTCAGATTGCTTAAAGCAATAGTTTTTGGTGTGTGGGTTTTTTTTTTTCCCTATGATATAATGTTATCTTAAATAATAGTATTTTGGATACTCTAATGGAGACATATTAGATATTAGTGTTATAGTTGTCAGGATTTAAAGAGATAAGTAAGGCAAAGCTTGGAGAGAGACATAATGTCTACTGCCAGACCAACTGGCAGGTGGAAAAAGCAAGCAAATCTTCAGATAAACTGCTTTTCCTCAGACATAAGAAATGCTTGTGTGCCTGAAAACCTGCGTATTTTCTATGCTATATTAGTTTGTTTAAGAGCAGATAGTTGAATGACTGATAAATAAGCCAAAATAAAAGACTAAGCGTAGAATACCAGATAGATTACTGAGTATACGGAAAGAAAGAGGAAACAATCAAGATAATCATAAAGAAGACTTGTAGAAACATGTATTTTTTCTGTACTTTCTTTAAGGGGGATTATATGTGTTAAATATAAACCTGCAAACAAGCATTTTTCATGGTTTAGTTTCATGTTGTTACATGTTAAAGCATCCATGCTAAACCGCACTGTTGTATAATGTGACTTATGCAAAATGTTTTTAATAATTATTTGAAGACAAAAGTGTTTCAGATTAGAAAAGGGAGTCAAGACTTATTAACTTCATTAGAGAAATTTGATTCAGATTTCATTACATGAAAATAAAACAGTAAAAGAGGGAAACTAGGCACTGGAAAAATAATATTTACTTTTTCCTGTCATAGAAACAGCTATGAAAATCACCTGCTGTTGCAGGACTCCATGAGCTAATAGATGAAACTTTTCACAATTATTTTCAGTTGTGATGTCAATCCTCAAGAGTACACCGACATTTTCCTGATGAAATTGCCTCACAAACAGTACCAAATTCAATTGAGTTATTGGCATGTTTATTGACACAAGCATCAAATGACTTTGTCTACACGATTTGGCTGGTCCAAACATTCCCAACCTGGCTGTTTCCCTAAGTGTAAATCAGACACAATTTATCTCGTGTCTAACCAGTGTCAGATAAAAGTGACAAGAGCCATGACACTTAGAATAATATGCAGATGGCAACTGTGCAGTTGCAGTGTTTCAGTGTGTTTTGAGTTCCTGGCTACAAAGGCCATTGAGATGGAGGCCAGCCACAGGCCTGGGTGCTTCGGCAGGACCCGCCAGGCGCCGTGTGCTCGCTGTGCTCCGTGACTTGTAGATGACCGGTGTTAACACCTGGGAGAACGACAGTGCCTGCTTGTTGCCACCAAACAATTTAAAATCTCACGCGGATTTAGTGGGAGGAGGGGAGGGATAAGCTGAACACTGCTCGTGACTGTGGGAGAGGCCAAGGTGCACTCTGAACGCCTGCTCCAGTCAACACCACAACTGCTTCCAGACAGACAAACACATGTAAAAAGCCTTATGATTACACAACAACTGTTTAATGATTGTGGCTTAAAACATCTGTAGATGTGCAGTGAAATTAAAACTGGGTGGAAGGCCCTTTGTTTTCAGCATTCAGGTGGTATATCACTGCTAATATTATAAGGGGTATATGCACACAGATATGAACATTTATACATTCATAATTACAGTGGGTACACAAAATCATGGTTCATTGTATTTAATTTCCCTCTGTACTGGAACTTGCCTGAAATCATAAACACATCCTCAAGCACAATAAAAACTCTATGTATCCCTTCAGCAGGGAGCATTATATTTAAATATTTTAAATATGTATTTTTTCAGGAATATTGCTAGCTAGTGTGTTTTCCTAATGTTTTTCAAAACAAGGGAAAATTAGTTCATTCTAAAGACTTCATAATAGCTACTTTTCCTCCAGGAAATATGTTCTTTGTTCCTTTGACTTTCCTAAAATAAATGAAGTCAAAAAGCCGTCCATTATACCCAGATTTCTAAACAGTTTCAATTTCTAAGCTTTAAATCACCATAAAGCCATCTATATTTCAAACACTTATAATTAGAGAGATTTATATTTACATCTGGCACTATGACAGAGTTGTAACTAGGCTCTTTTGGATCCCATTGCCTAGACCCTATCACATCTGACACTGCACTGGTAATGTAGAGGACTGGAGAGTGCTATTAGTGAACCGTACTCCAGAGACAGACAGTTATAAATGGTACTTAATATCAGAGTTAAGAAAATGCTTGTGTTATGCACTTAACATATTTCCCAGGATTGTGTGGAAAGGAAAGCTATACATCTGCTGCAGAAAGAAGGCATTAAATAATGTTTTCCATTAGGAAATGTCTATTTTGTGTATATACTTCCCGCATTGCATGTCAGTATAGAATTTGAAACAGAGTTGACATCTTTTTGCATTTTCACAATGCAAAATGTATAAGGTAATAATTTCAGTTTCAAATATGCCCTCATGGTCATCTGCATTTACTGGAGATCTAAAGTCACAAAATTACACATTTAATATTATGCATAATAGCTGCAGTTGGGAATATTGGGAACCAGACCTCCCCAAATCTTGTGGTGCAGCTGTGTGTTTCCTGAACTGCGTTTGGGCAGGGGAGAAGAGGCTGTGATCAGGCTGTGGTCTCAGTACACCTGCTTCGGCTGGCTCTGAGAGCATCCCTTGCAGCAATAACAAGTGATCCCTCATTCTCCTCCCTCTAATGTGGAAAGATAGAACAGGAAAAATTGTTACAGTGAGTTTGAGTTCTTATCCAGGGTTCCCTATAGCTATGGATGGAACAGCTATGCAGCACTCACAAGAGTGCAGGGTCATCCTCACATAGCTTACAGAAGATGGAGAATTGTCCACCTGCAATTAGATGGAGAATTATGCACCTGAAGCACAGGGAGCAATTGGTTCACTCTGAAATCCAGGTGGAAGCAGCTGAGTATTAGCATGAAATGAATTTAATAGTCTGGGGAGAAGTATACGGTTTTGTTCTTTCTTTTGAAGAGGACAGCCAGTTAAAAAAACCAAAAACCTCTCCTTTTTTTTAGGAAAGCTAACTATGAGTAAATGACAGATGAAAGAGTTAGATTTTTTTTTTTTTAAATACAGTTGGCATTGGTTCCCATCTCCAGGAAAGCAACCCTGGAAGGTTGGCACTTTTTGTGATAGAATAAAGAGACCCTGGAAAAAAAGTAAGATTTCTGGAATAAACTAAGTCAGGCTGCAGTGACTTTTCTGTTTTCTTAAAGTTCTTTCGAAAGACTGCAGGAAAATGCATGGGAGTGACTCTACCAGTAAAGAACTGAATTGAAGAGGAGCTTAGGAGGGCTGAAGAAGAGAATATCAAAGACTCTCTGATATGAGACAGTTGGAACAAGGCGTTATATTGTATAGTTGAAATCGCTGTGTGACAGTGATCAGTTAAAATTTTGACACTGATTCAAGCAAATATTTATTAGCTTCCTTGCTTTTGAGTATTTACTGAACAGTAACTGATACTGCAATAAATGATCTGAGAAAAATGAGCTCTTCAGCTTATACTAATGATTCATCCAAATAAAGTGCCCAAAAACTGTACAAATGCACATGGTGAGTGGAGAAAACACTGCTTTCTTCGGGGGACAAAAGCAATATTGCAGCAAAAAGGGTTTGCTCTATTTCTAACAAATGCTTCCTTCTGATGCGCTTATCTTGATGTTTTTCGGCTGCTGTAGGCAGAGGAAGCTAGCTGTAAAACTGCATTACAAAAATTCTGAAGATGTTGCACTCCACATAAGTTTTAATATGAAAAAAAGGAAATTTTAAAGGGTAAGATGAATGGGCTGTCAGTCTGAAAGCACAGGGAAAGCTAAATTTAAAAGTTGGACACAGTTGTGCAAGACAGTGTTATGCCAAAAACTGTAATATTAGCACTGAAAGGAGAGCCACAGGCAGCAGAGGGTAAGGTGGTAAACTTCAGCCTTATGATAGTGAACTTATCCCCGCTAAGGGAGTTTGTGAACTAAATTCATAGGGAAACAACCTACTGGAAAGGATTCAATTTGTAATTGGGCCAGAGGAAAAAGTATTCATTATAGGATTAAAAAGAGGTCACGCTATGATGTTGCTGGGTTGGTTCTCTCCTTGTTCTGTCCTGGGTCCATCTGATCTCTTAGGACATCTTCAGATGTTGAGGAAAGTTGCAGGACAGGGATGGACAACTGTGCTTTTCACTCATATAGGACAGTTGTTCTTTACCTGTGGCTGAGGCTAAATGAAGAAGTAGATAGGAATTGTGTGCGCATGTGCCCATGTGTGCGAGGTGGGGAAAAGAATACAGGAACAGCATCTTCCCGAATGTCTGCGGCTCTGCAAATGTGAGAACTGATTCAAGATGGTTTATCCCTCAATGTAAGCTTCCTCGTTTGAGTATGTAGGCAATGAGAACCTAAAAGCATGCATATAAAGAGAGGTAATGTACACTTTGATAAATACCACATTGTAGGTTTTTTTGTGTCTCTTTGTTGCCATATAAGCTAAAAAAAAAGAATATGTAAACAGCAGATCCTGTTTGTGGTTACCTTTCCTAGTTTACCAGCACCTGAAGCCCTTAAGCAGTGAAAGTCTTCTCATCCCAGTAAATCCACACTGGATTTGAAATTGCTTGTGGCACCAAGAATGTGGTATGTCTTCTCTTATTCATGCTGGTACAGTACTTCTGGTCCTTAAAACCTCATTCCTGCCTGGAACTGCTGCACAGACAAATTGCTGTATTCAGTGCTATGTACTTCCCCAGTCCTCCTATCTGGAGTCTTAGAGCAGCACCTGACTTGGGAAGGACAGAAATTGAAACTGTGCTTTTTTATGCACAAAGAAAAACCAAAATTTATGTCTCTTATTTCAAGCTTGTCATGACCTGTCTTTGTGTGAAGACCAAAAGCCTTTAGACAAAGTATAACCACTTACTGGTGTGGAGAAATTGTGTGTAGCTATTATTTCCTGCTTAAGTTGCTGCTATGGTTTATGTCTGCCATTAGCTGCACAGTAATAACAAAATTTATTTCTGAAAATAAACGTTATCTATTCTAAATATTGCTGCTTGGTTTATTAGAGAGTTTATTGTTTACTTCTAATAAGGAACATTTATAAGTGAGGAAAAAGCCTCCTGATTATTTACTTTCTTGAGGCCCTGGCAGAAAAGGCATAGGGTTGTCATTGCTGCTACAATTGTAGAATGGCCAGAAGATCATAATGGAGTGTCACAAGAAAATGTTTTTAGTGAGATATTAGGCAGAGGTCTGGTGTATTTCTAAACTATGTGTCAGGCCTTGAAAGTTTTCAATTGATTTGTCTCCAGGTTTAGTAAAGTGAAAATCTCCATGGTAAAAGGTTATCACAAATATACCAAGGCTGTGTAACTCAGATGAGCAATACTCATACTGAGCACTTATATGTAGACCTCAAAGAGCTTTTAATCACTGGATGCTTAACTAATTTGCAGCAGATATCTTAGCTAACAATTATAGCCTCCTTTTAATTCCCAAAGTATTCGTGGGCAGTCTGTAACTCTCTCAAACTGTTCAGTCACTCAAAGCTCTTACAGAAGTATCTCTTTAAGGAATACTTTCCAACTGTTACATTTCAATCCTTAAACATAATTCACACATCAATTTCTGCATTTATTTTGATGTAAAATAATCTAGAAAGTATTTAGCACTTATTGTATTATTTAAAAATGTAATGCACCTGCATGATAATATAACCTCATTGGAAAATCTATTTATTATACACTATTCTGTTCAGTAAAAGAATATATTGTTAATTGAGTAGTAAAAGTTCAAATTTTAATGTAATTATTTTAAATAATGCTATAGGTATTTGAAATTATATATTAAGATGTCATTGCTACTGGCCCTGTAGTAATGGAACGTCAGAAATATCTTCTTTGACTATACACACACTATATCTTTAACAATTTAAACAAATTAAAAGAATAAAATAAAGAAATTACTATTTACATGAAGAAAACGTTTCTGCTCTCGGAGTATTAAATATCAGTTCTGGAATTCCAACACTACGAAGGTCCTTCTTTTACCAAAAGCCTCAATAAAGAAAGAAAGCAAGAAAAAGCTGGACTGCTAGCTTTTAATGGAACCGCACTAAGGGAGAACAGCATATGCTGGCGGTTCTGAAATGAAGGAATTGCACGCTCAAAACCGGGTGCTAGCTCATTTAGGATGTACCATCATCTACATCTTACTAGAGGACTTGTGGGTGAGGGTCTGTAGCACCATTCAAGATTTGATCTTCACTGAAGCCTGCTTTTTAAATGCACATGAAACCCTTCCCCTGCCTCTGGAGGGAAGTGTTCAATAAGGAGTTGCACATCACAGAAATCACAAGCAACGACCTATGACTTCTTGGAGATGCAAAGCCAAAGCATTTCTATCTATACCTACATGATATATAGAGATACGTAACTATATATATAAAATACTATTATATATCTTATCCTATTTTATTTTTTATATGTATGTATGCATATGTATGTGTATATTTTTACGTATATTTATATATGCATAAACCACACACACACATACATATATATATATATATATGTATAACCAGATCATGTAGTAGTAACTTCTCAGATCAAATGTGTTTGAAAATATGTAATTAGAGAAGACAGTTTTGATGTTTGTCTTTGGATGTTTTAAAAAATACAAATGGTATTTCCCTTCCTTTCAAGTACAGAAATTTCTGTGTTGATCCAGGTGTTCACTTCTACCTTCCTAACAGAGAAACCAAAAACAAAGCAACTACAGCCACATGCAAATAATCAAAGCTCTTTCCCAAGTAATTAAATGATTCATTATACAAAATGCCCCTGGTTTAAACATAAAGGTGGCATTTAAAGTGAAATTATCATTGAACTTTTTTTTGGTCAAGTAGTTTCTCAGGGCTACTCTATAAATTAATAGAGTTATTTCAAAAAAGTCTTTTTGTCTGTGCTCTTCTGCCAGAATGCTGCATGCAAACACTGTAACTGTTAGAAAAGCATATGAAAACTGGAAATTTACAATTTAAATCTTCAAACACTTAAAATTTTCTTTCCTTTTTTTAAAAACAATTTTATAGAGAGGTTAAATACTCACAATTTTGTTTTCCTATAAGTATTTTTCATGTAGCACTATTAAAGAATCAACTTTTTAAGTATGTTAGTATGTTAAACATGTTGCCAATGTTTAATGTACTCTGACCATCATAAATATAAAAATAGAAAGATTTAATGTGAAATGCAAGTAGTAAATTTATATGTTGGTGCTTTGCAAGGTTTACAGCTAATGAGAAGCAGATATATTTTTAAAACCTCTCCATAATTTCTTTTGTTGGGACAACTGTGTTCTGCACACACTGCAACCCCGGTTAATCCATTCTTGTATTGTCATGTATAATAGAGCTATTCAACACAACGTAAACACAGTAATATAGAGGATTCAAGAAACCATATAAAAAATTATGTGGAATTGAAAAAACATTTTATAAATAATTCCTTGTCTGGTTTTCAGTTTTTCTTTCTGTATTTCAGATTTATGTTTTTTAATAGATTTCATTATTTCTTGAACTTTTGAAATAGATTTGATCATGTTTCTCAGCATGATGGGCTGTGCTGTTTCAGGCTGCAAGAAATAAACACACTGGGGAAATTTAAATGATAATTATCTCCTTTTTCTGCTTTTCAGAACTCTCTGTGTAGGGTGACTTGATCACTGAAGTAGAGTAAATACACAGAACTAAGTGTCAGAAGAGCTGTAGCCTACAGGGTGTCCTCTCAGTAGCCCTTCATACTCCTTCCATATTTGTTCCAATTCTTGTACAATTTTTAAAGTTTCCCACCTCACTAAAATGTCTGTTCCCGTTATGGTACACTGATGTCTTCTTGGTATAGTTTGAGATATTTCAAAACATTATCTTTCTAATGTCTGTGCCCTGCAATAGTTGACACAACTCTGAGCCCAAACCTTATTCATTAAACTAAGTGGTATTAAAGAGAGATGAGGAGGGATTTAAACCCCCTTAGTGCTGCCTTTCCTTTCCATTAGCAAATTGTTGTCTATTTGCTCTTCTAAATTACTACTAGAACTTCGAAATCGCTTATGTCTGACTTTGTAGCTAAGATGGCAGTCCATTTAGTCCTCTTTCTTATTGGGAAAGGGAAAAACCTCTAGATTTTACTAAAGTACTAAGAGGGTGAATGAGTGCGTAGAAAGTGATTAGAGAACTTCCAAAGTGTTTTCAGAAGTAAAATGGATGGAAAAGCATTTTTAATTGCTTTTTAGCAATATTGTATGTATTTGAAATTGAAAATGTATGGAACATAGCGATAAATGACAAAAAGTATGCAAAAATAGAAAAGCGTTTTTCTTACAGAAACTAATTAATACTGTCTGATATGAGGGATTACTTAATCTTCGATTGAAAAAATATGGCTAAAAATCTTCAGTAATGCCGTTTCTTCAGTGGAAGAAATGATAAGTGGACCTTGCATGGGTGGTAAGTCCTGGTCCCCTACACTAATAAGAAACAGCTATTTTGGTGCTTGGAATGCTTTGCATAATGAACATATTGGCATAGATCGATTCATAATTATACCCTTCAGTCAAGCATTTGCTTAATAGTTCTGCTTGTGTTTGTCAAATTTTGGTGGTGCAAATTTACGCTGGCACTTAGCACCATTGTTTACTCAGGCATTTCAGTTAGTTTCAAAGCTACCACGTCATAAATATCTGAACGTAGGTCACCGTGTTTCTGCTTTTGCTCTCAGTGACTATTTTTGTTGCATTTTTCACCTGATATGAAATATAAACCATTGCAATTAAAGGATTTTTGTATATTTATGCAAGCTGCAAGGATAAAGAAGTCACAGCAGAATCCTGTACAAATGTGCATGAATTCCGTCTTTCTAAAATCGTCAAGACGTTAAGAATTCTCACCAACATTTCTGTTGTTGTTCAACCACTTTAAGCCATTCTGAAGGAATCGGTTCATTTAGACCATTTGTTCTTGTTTTCAAACATCCCGCACCTCATATCTCTTTCCTTGTGACCTGTGTAGGTGTACGGCAACGCAGAGCTAGAGCTTGAGATCTTTGTTTCTTTAGGAAGGAGACAACTGTGTGCGTTTGTTTGTCACACACCACAGTAATATGGGCTCTGAGTTTTGAGCACATTGAAATGCTAATGCCGCTACATATAGTTTAATACTACATGTAGGTCAGCGTTACATATAAAGGGGAGAATGACATTTCTCCAAGGACAGGTAATATTATTTATAAGAGAGTTCTTGCACTTTTCAGAGATAGTATCAATTGTTTACAGCTGACTGAAACAAGGAGTTGGTCTGATAAGGGACTGAGGCTTGGGTCCAAGCCCAGATCCTTTTACCAAGGCTGCAGTAGAGTGTGTTGTAAGACTGTGTAGCTAGGGAGTTGCTGAAAAAGTAGCATAAGTATTTTCAGGTAAAAACCTGGTTCCATGGCAAAATTTTCATTAACATTAATGATTTCAAGATTTCCCCCCTACTGTGAGGCTGGTATATCATTTGTACAGGGCATTTTTAAAATAAAGGCCTTTGCTAATGCCAGAAATATGAAATTGCCTGGACTTAGTGAAAGGCTTAATTTTATTTTCATTTACGAAGATTATGTCTGTTAAGACGGCCTCTAATGGTGAAATCAAATTCTAGTATAATGATTATGTTGATCTTTTAGACAATTTTCTGCTATAAACATTATGGAGAGAACAGTAGCTGAAATACTTTTGATAATGAAACATGCAGTAGCATGAAAATAATTGGTCTCAAAGTGGGAAGCTTTCCCATTATGGAATTTCATAATTAAAAGCTCAATCAATGGTATTTCTTAGTTGGCAATTACATATAGACTGGCAAACATGTCACTGAGCTGGAAGCCAACATGTAGGTTCCAGTGGTAACCTAAATATAAATCTTTTTTAACTTTGTTTAGACAATGACAGAAAATTAGTGAAAAGATGCAGAAGAATAAGAGGATTCATTTCTGATGTACTCTGCATTACATAAAAAGGATATATTTTAACTAGGAATCTACCAGTGATACCTGCTGATGTTCAGGAATCAGCCTCATGGAACCCAGGATATACTTCCTGCATTTACTTAAGGGAGGGGTACTCTCCTCACAGAAGAGCATCTCTGCTTCTTCGCCCCTTGCCCAG
Source organism: Fulmarus glacialis (assembly GCF_000690835.1). Lineage (NCBI taxonomy): Eukaryota > Metazoa > Chordata > Aves > Procellariiformes > Procellariidae > Fulmarus > Fulmarus glacialis. The sequence continues at coordinate 293 of NW_009199819.1, read as the reverse complement.
GCTGCCCTTGCTCCGTGCTCTTTCGCTGTTGTAGCCGAACCCCAAAAGCAGCTGCTTTTACACACAGAGGAAGCAGTCACCCCGACTACAAAACCTATGGGTTATGTGGAACGTCTCAAAACACTATCACTAAGACGTTAATTTTAATTGATTACTTTTGTTTTAAAATGTGGGGGTTTTTTTCCACACCAGTGATGTAAATTTTCCGCTTTTTTTGTATCCGGGTGCGTGTTCACTGCTTGCAAAGGCAGGAGTAGATTTCTTCCTTCTGCATGTCTCCCCTGTTGGCGGCA
>NW_009199818.1:0-228 GCF_000690835.1 Fulmarus glacialis | reverse complement strand
CCGCGGCCCTGCTCGGCTCCCCGACGGGTCGCGCACAAACCATGAACCTCACGTCAGTAAGTCCCCCTGCTGCAGCGTTCTGCCCGCACAAAGCAGATAAAAAACCTTCTTGTTCCAGATCACAGCAAGAACGCTTAGGAAATTAAAATACCCTCATGCATCAGGTAGCTGTTGCTAAGCTTCTACATTTTGTAGAACTATAAATGGAAATTTTAAGAAATTCCGGAG
>NW_009199817.1:59012-78391 GCF_000690835.1 Fulmarus glacialis | reverse complement strand
ACCAACGACAAACCCCTAATATTTTCTCCATTTCAGCAATATTTTTCTGTTCAAGATTCTATTTGTCATCTTGAACCCAAGTTAACGAAATTCATGAGCTACACAGCATTAGAGTCTGAATTCTGTATGCATATATTATTAAATATTTTTTCTTTTCCTAGCAAGCTAAGAGATATCTTTCTTAATATGGGACTGCTGTTAGGTATTTGTTCCCTCCTCATATCAGCAACTGTAAATAGGACAACTCATCTTACACTTTACAGACTTGGAGAAATAAACATGCCAGACCACAATGCCTGTAGAAATGGGACTGTCACACTGAAATTCGCGGTGCTGTATTCTGATTTGTACTTCACTGAAGATTTGACTAAATGTCTTCAGCAGGTGATTTTTATAAACTCTCATAGGAGGCCAGCATCTTGAAGCTTGCTTAAGTTTTACAGAACAGTTTGGGTAACGTAAGTACAGATAAACAATATATGTGTTTGGATGCACCAATGTTAATTCCAGTGGAAGTCAACGGAGTGAGCTACCTTAAAGAAAAGTAAGAGACTAATAATAACAATTCTTCCATCTCCTCATCCAGTATATTCCTATCATAATCAATAAACTGAAACTTGTGGTTAAAATGACAGAAAAAGGAATGTACTGTACTTTCACAGGTCAAGTTTCTATTGATGTAATTGAAACAATGGGAGTTTCCTTCATGGAAAATGTATCAGAGTTCCCCCTCTGTTACAGGTGAACACCTTCTTCTGTGTTTGCATTCTGGATGTCTTTATTCTTGGCTAGCAAGTTTTTTTCTGTATGTTAGATTATCTTTCTTTTATTTCATAGGCATTTTATTGTCTCTCTGTCAACGTCACCTTCAGGAAAGTAGCAATTACTTTCTTATCCAAAATTCTAATTGTAAAATGTAATAATTGTAGGTGGATAGTGATAGCTGAACAGGGAAGAGTATACAAGTCAGAGGAAACAATATTTTGAAATGAAAAATTACTCTTCTGTTGTGAGGAAAATAAATCGGTCATTCTGTTTTTAATGTAGGAATTTTTGAGAACTTGATCTCCCCTTTTCTATGGCAAAGAAGAAAAGTGCTCTGAAATTTTCAATATATTTTTATTTGTTATGTTTCTGAAAGAAAAAAAATCTGTGAGTGTAAGCCAATGTGTCTCACACCACTTTCCTGGTACATTGTGGGTTCTTTTCTTTTCTTTTCTTTTCTTTTCTTTTCTTTTCTTTTCTTTTCTTAATTTTTTTTTTAAATAATATAAAATACATGATGTTCTTCTGTATTTTATTATGAATAATCTTTTCTGAATGAAGCTTCATCCTAATTCAAGTGCCACTAAAATAAAGGTTAGCTTCTCTGACGGTATATAACTTCAGTGGAAAAGCTTTTACAAATTACTTTATAGTTTCACAGGCCTTGGAGAGTGCTGTTGTGGATGGCAATGAGTGTGACTCATCTGGCTATAGAGCTGGAAGTGTAATATTAAAGAAAATAAATAACAAGACTGAAAAGAGCATTAAATGAGGAAATGAGGCATGAATGCGTGAGCCAGAGGTTAGTTTACTGCATGTAAGTAGATACCACCTAAATACTTGGGAAGCAGAACTTAGTAAGGAAAGTGCAAGATCATGAATGAACTAGAAGCAGTCTAGGATATGCCTGACTTCTCAAATCTAGTAATTTCACCTCCAGCAGCAGGTGGCTGCCTTTCTGCCATTCTGCAGTATATGGCGGAATAGTTTGAAAATCCCAGTCTGTGAAGGAAATGCATTATGATTGTTGACGAGTGGTTTGTATTGCATATATATTTGTTATTATGATGAGGTTTTGTGTTGCCCATAAGCAGCTCATCATATTCAGTTTTCAAAAATCATGCTTTCTTAATATTTAAAAAAAAGCAAAAAAAATTTCCGAAACCCACATCCTTAGTTTAGGATTTTACCACGCAAACTTTTAACACACTAGAGCTGGAAGTTGTTACGTAAATTTTGTTGCATGAAGAACTGAACTGAGAGGTAGCAATGCAAATAGGGCAGTGCCCATTGTCCCTCACTTAGTAGAAGTCAGAGATCCCTTCTTATCCAGGAAGAGCATCACTGTTCCCATTTTTACCCCAACTGTGTGCATTACTCTTAAGGAGCTCTTGCTCTTACCATGCATACTTCTTTTCTAGAACTTTTATTCTTTTACAGAAGAGAAGAGTAACTCTTCCTGATCTGTAAAGGCAGCTAAGAGTGAATTCAGTGCACAAACTTGCTTTTTTTTATCAGTTGACAACTGACTGTAGCCTTGACTGGGGCAACCTTTTCCTTTCCTATAGCAATCACTCAAACGTGTTTATATTATTAGGTTAAAAACCACAAACATCACAACCCCATTTTATGCAAAAATTGCTTGGACAGAATGAATGTATTAAACTATACCTCCAGTAAGTGTATTGGACTACACCTGTAGTAAACAAATAATTAGAGTATTTGGGCATTCTGTTAATGTGTAATTGTGCTAATATTCATAAAAGCATTGACATGGCCAAATCTCTAAGAGAGGTTACATAAAGAAGACTTAAATAAGTGGCATTTATGTCTTTCAAAATTCAGTGCTTAGGTATCCATGAAAGCTAAGGACATAGAATGAGATTGCTCAATAGTTTTCATGTGAAACCTTGTTAACAAGTTGTGTCAAAAACAACAGACACAAAACCAAAAGACACAGAGATTAATAGGGGTGTGCTCATTAACGTTTTGCTGGTTGAGCAAATAGTTTTTACCCATAGAGCCAAATGAGGGTTTTGCAGTTCATTTTTTGAGACTGTGAAACGGTCAGTCATTACCATAACCTGTTGGGAAAACTAAGAATAAAAATTGCATGATAAGCCCATTGATTGAACATATTAATGTATTAAATATATATTAATACATTTCGAGTCTAATAATTACTTCTTATCAAAATAGACTCTATATAGAGAGATTTTTATGCCACAAATAGGATTTTGGATTTTGAAAGAAGTGAGAATGATAGAATTCTAAGGGTTATGAGAATCTTTATTTTATCTAAATGTTATATCTCAGATTTTAGGATAGTCTTCAGGGCAAGGCAGAGGTCTGTAGGCCATTCCATAGATGAATAACAGGAGGTTGCAGGTCTCTTCTTTCCTAAGGTCAGGTTCACACCAGTCATGCCCCACACATCCAAATATATACATGAAGTCATGTAATTAGTCTACTTACTCAGAGACTTGCCGAAGCCATCAGTGATACTGATCTGTTTAGCTTCAGACTTGTGGAAGGCACAAATACCATAGATGACACTGAAACACAAAGGTCCTGGTAACTGGAAGGAGAAGGTTATGTCTTTTCTTAATCCTGAGTGGACTTCTTTCCCACTTGATTTTTTTACAAGATGAGCTGTGTGGCGATTAATGCACTTTCCAAAGCTCCTTCATAGAAGCTACTGGAATATTACTAAATTTGGGCTCTTGACAGATAAATAGACTAAGATCTGATAGTGTTTGTTACTTGTCTTACACAAGCGGGTTAATTTCCTGTACATGTAAAAAATAAATAAAGAAAAATAATGTTTTGATTCAATCCTTTTTAAAGGAAATGGACCATTTGAAAACTTAAGGACTAAATAAATCAGGCTCTCCAATGTCTGGTCAAGCACTATAAGCTAGAAAATAAATTTAGAGATGCCAAAGGAAAAGATATTTTGTATTAAAGTATTGATAGTGATTTAGAAGACAATTTTGGTTGTAAAGCAAAGTGACATATTTATAGTACAGATTTGGGTATTCCCAAGGAAGAAAAAAAAAAAAGCACTGCTATTGAGCTTAGATCATCTGGGGCTTGGGTAGAGCAAGAATATAGTTGTCCTTTCAGATATGCCCAGTGTTCAAACTATGGTGGCATCTGAATGGGGAATATAGAGAGAAGTCTTTGCAGCCACAACTGTGGAAAAGAATTCAGGTTTCACACTCCCTACTGCAGTTTAGGATGGCTGGTGGCAGTTCTACACACTCAGGACAAATTTTTGTAGGTGGGGATATTCAGATGAAAGGATGATTTAAGCCCAGCACTCACGTTAAGGAGGGTTCTTCCATCATCTGGCATCTTCACTCCTTTCCCTGTGCCATAAGCATTTTCCACCACCTTGAACTTCCAGGTGGGAATCTACTGTACGGTGGGAAGGAAGAACAGGAGGAGTGCAGTGAATGTATTATAAGCCCATTTATTCCATGATGTAAACATACAACTTTTTTTTTTCTTTTCTTTTTTTTTAACTCCTACTGAGGTACTTGCATCAAACTACAGTTGCCCATAGATAATCTACTGTACATCTTCAGCAAAAGACTGACAGTCAAATGCATATTTAAGGTTACAAAAGTGTCAGAAAGAACTCAAATAAGAAGTAAGAGATATAAATGAGCAAATTATGCATACAAAAATGGTAGGTGCGGGTCCGACATGTTTTTCCACTTGGGAAAATGAAGAATTGATAACCATTTTAAAACCACAGAACTCCCAGTTTTGAAAGGCACTATGAAATTTCACTAAGCTATTTCTCACAAACTCCTTTGATCACGAAGCACCAGTCCTTGTTAAGCTGCCATAATACACAATGAGTAAAATCAGAGATGTAAAAGTTTCTGCATTTTCATGTACATTACCTGCCATTTTTCATTTCACCCTTTCCTTCCTGAGCTACAAAACAGAATGCAAAGACCTTCTGACCACCCTAGACTTGATCTGTCTTCTCAGAAAATAAACTGTGATTCAGCCGCAGTATAGGTTACAGGTAGGTACTGTTTTCTTTTTTCTTAAAAATCTTCAGCTACATTAACAAATCAAACTTGAATGCATTGTCTTTATCGTAAAAAAAGACCATATTTATTCTTATGGATTTGACCTGAGTGTTTTCATTTATAAAAGTATAGTAGGCTAGTAGAATGGTAGGTCCTGAGTCTTGTTCATAACTGTGTTGATGCTTGAAGTCTTCTCCCTCAGCAAAAATACAGAAAATGTTCTTTCTTGTGTTTAGTAAAAAAAAAAAAATCTGCCTTATTAGTGGTGAACAAACCTTCCGATAGAAAGTAGTGTGTACAAATCGGAACTGATCCAAGTATTCTGACATTTGAAAGTTGCAGTTAGTCTCTTCCAACAAAAGATGGCAGTGCTCAGTTTTCTTCAAAACTGTAATGTCCATTCATCGAAATTAAATGCTCCTAAACCAGTTCCCTTCTCTTTGTCTAGAAACTGCACATTGAGATCAGTATTTGTTATTACTGATTAGCTAACAAGTTGGTCTTAGCTATTTTAAAAAAAAAAAAAAAAAGTATGTTTCCACAAGAAGTCCAACCTGGAAAAAACTAAGTACCACAAAATACTCTTGCAAATTTAGCAGCATTAAAAACCTCTTGGAGTCCAGTTTAGAATTAATCATTATTTTATGGAAACAGTTTTTCAACAAATAGGAAATGAGAGGAAAACAGTTTCCAAGATTCTCTCAGATCTATCTTTTTGTATGCAGTATACATTAACCATTTAGATATTAATTCAAATGCCTATTGATCAAAGAATGCCTTTTCCTGGAAAGTTTCTGCTTATATTATACCTGTGAGCAAAAGCAGAGATTTTACATAAATTTTAACTTTTCCATTGCCTTATATCAAATTAGATAACTCTGTACTTTAGGGCTTTGCTAAATTTAGGTATGAGTAATAATCCCATGACTAGCATAAATTAAAAATTAGGAAGAAAATAAGAAATTAATATAATTTATATTATATTGCGTAAAATACAATATAGCTCCCCCCCGCCCCCGAAAAATTACCAAATAAATTTGCAGTAGGTCTGTGATCCAGATTAGAACTTCTACCTGTTACCATAGCTAAAATGTAAAAAGAAAACAAAAGCCAAACCCAAACCAGTAGTAATCATAGTAATAACAATATGTAAATGTCAGAAACCAGTGTAGATAACATTAAGGAAAAAAAAATTGAAATACCTCAGCATAATGTAAAAATACACAAAATCATGGATTTTTGGTCATCATCTTCATCATCTTACTCTAACATGATCTGAAGTGTCTAGTATATAATGACAACTGAAATTTCCCAAGGTATCCAGAGTGCTTTATGTTCAGTGGAACCAAAGAGGTTCAGATGGGTTTGGATAAAGAGTACAATTTACTTTCTTTTGGTGGGGATTTGTTTCCTGTCATTTTTTTGTGAATGAGTGGTGGGGAAATTTCTGTATTTCAGAAGCTGCATTTCAGGTATTTTTTCATCCTTCTTTCTGGGTTTGTTTTCCAAAAATACTGTAATGTTGTACTTTGAGATTGTTCTTTTTATTTTTGTTGTTCTTTTTCAATCTTTTCCATACCTCCCTCAAACCCAAAAATTAAAAAACAAGAAAAAGAGGGAGAAATAAAAACTGCTAAGTGAATGATTCTATATTTTCTAAGAAGCTTCTTCAACATGACAGCAGGTTTTTTCAGAAAGGAAGAGTATGATTTTGTTCTGACCATGAAAAATGATTCAGAGCATGGTGAAACCCAAGAAAATCCCCCACAGTTCTGATGGGTGCCATTTTGAAGGTGGTCATCAGCAGTAAAAGGGAAGCCTAAGTAAAAAAAAAAAGTCATGACAAATGTAACCGAAAGCTGTTATTCAAACAAGATTGTGGAAGTTTATGACAATGACATTATAACAAATCAAAAAATGAAACAATGCCATTTCAGAACAGCAATACTGACCTTTTTACTGGCAGAGGAGTCCCTAGGTCTTATATGTAGCTCACTAGGTCAGTCTTACCAGCAAATAGGACAATGATGCATTGATAAACACTCATCATTATCCTCACTGGGTAGAAAGAAAACTGTGGTTTTACAGGTCTAGGCACATTTGCACAGCAAGAAATCATCTTACCTCATTAAAAATACATTACTGCTTTGTTTATCTGTTCAGAAAGAGGGTTTTTAATGAGATTCATCTTAAATTACTGTTTTGAGAGAAGCAGCATATTAGATAGTACACACGTATTTCAGTCATATGTTCAATGCAGTAAATAAAAAAAAAAAGGCTTCTGCCAAAGAAAAGACCCACATACTACACTAAAAATTAAGATTTAAAAATCATTATCTTGTGGCTTTTATTCCCCATTGTGCATATAGACCTTGTTCTAATATGCCAGTCTTTGAGCTGGGAATACCTCCAAATGTATACACTTAGTTAAATTTTCCATTTTTACCCTATTTTTTTTGCCTTGTCTTATGCTCCACAGTGAATTACACAACAGCTTTACCCCCGTTCCTGTCTCAGAGCTATTTGCCCTTACCGTGTTCTGCCTGCATCGCTGGAGGGTCATCTCTCTCTGAACACTCCTGCCATGGCTGTGTTCATTAGAGTTGGAAATGAAAGAAGGTGAGTACTGAAGGGACACTGCAGGAAACAGTCTTCCCAAGGAGCTGAACTTTCTGCTCCCTCCTTGCTCATGGAGAACTCTGCTGACTCCTGTCACAAACCCGACTGGGCAGATCTTCCCCAGAGGTAACCAAACAGGGGCTCAACTCAGGAAATTCCTGTAACTGCATTTCAGGTGCTGAAAACATTCATTTTATTGCCAAAGTTATTTTGGAAGAAAAGCCAAAGTAATATAGAGTAACGTTGGGGAGAGGGATTGAATTTGGTGCTCAAGATTAATGCAAAAGTTAACAAAAGTGAATCCTGTTTAGACAGTGAATTGTAGTAAACCGAAATGCAAACTTCTCCACAATGACTTAAATATACATTTGGTTCTCTACTGGAGGGACATGATTTTCATGGTATACTACTGTTTCATGATGCTGCATCAGCAAGTAAAACACTAGGTCAATTTTATGAGATTCACGGGTTGCAGCTGTCTTCTCAAAAGTTGACATTCTTTCACAGTTGGTATCGCAACAGACAATGATATGCAGAGTTAAAGAACAGTCAAAATTTCCCACAGGGTCATCTTTTTTAACATGCTAATTTGGATGTGCTGAAAATGAAGAACTGCTGTTAAATTTTCATTCATAAAGAGGACATTTTTAACACAATGTGGGGATCATTAAGGTATTTCAGGTAAAGGATGTTCTTTTTTATACTTTCTGCAAAAATACCATATATTAGATTTTGTGAAAATCTTTGAGACCAATTTAATTTCAAAATATTTAATTATCAACAAAGTTACCTCACCATATGTCTAAAAATATAATAATTATGTGTTCCTTAAGATCTCACCAAAATCCATATGCTAAAAGGCCAAGCACAATAAATGTAATAGAAAGCAGATTTCAGAGTATAGTATCACTGTTGTACGGCCAAATTCCTTAAAATAAAACTATGATCTCTTACCTTCAAATTCAGTCATATGTTATGGTACTGTTTTCAGAACCTACTGTACATAATTAAGAATCTTGAATAAGTGATAGTTAGAAACTCTGGTTTGGGCAGTTTGAAGACCGCTGCTGCTTGTCACAAGATTCATGACTCTGTTAATGAAAAATTACTTACTTGAAACATGAGCTATGCCTTCTTTTATGCTGACATAGTATCAAGAATGTGGTCAGAATAGGGAAAAAAGTAATTATTCTTAAGAAACACTGAGTAATAGTGTGCTCTTCCAATAATCCCCTTCTCTCTAAGAAAGATCTGTTATGAATATTTCTTAAATTATCAGAGAAAAACTCATTTTAGCTTTTCTCCCATCTACTGCTGCTCCTTAAATTCAGGAGCAGTGCCTCTTTATATTTGGCTTGGCAAGCAGCTCCTCCTCTTCCTCCCACCATATGTTTTGGCTTGAATACAATAGTTTCTTGTTTCTCTCATCAGGAAAGAGCATGGTACACAGTCTGCCCTGCCCTGATGCTTCCTGACCCTACCACTGGAATCAATTTCTGTTTGTTTTACTCTTGCCTATCTCCCAGCCCTGTTAAATTCAACCTTTATGCACATGATCTAGGTACTCAGAGCAAAATTGGGTAAAGGGCAAAATTGGGTAAAGGGCTTACCTGTCTAGGACATAAATGAGAATTTAGATGCCCAAGTCTAAAACCACTGCTTATTTGCTGACATCAGCTCCTGGAAGTGCTTAAACTCATAAGGCTCAAAGATCACAAGATGCTCATTGTATTGCGGCTCACAGCAAATCTGAAAGGAAATAAACTGACTCTACTGGGTATTCCTAAGTTTGTATATGCATTTTGCGTTATAGCGTCATTGGAGAAAATATGAAATCAAGGATAAAAATCCAAGACTCCCACGGTCAGGAGAATGTCCTGACCACTAGCTATTATAATATTGTTAAATAAATCAGTAAACCCCGCTCCCGGTCTTTGGCAAATGAAAGTTGTAGGCACTTGACTACACCTTAATATGTAGGGTTTGGACCATCTTGTGAAAAAGTCAAGAGTCTAATAAGAGACTGTTAAAAAAAAAAAAAAAAAAAAGTTTTTTAAGTTCAAGAAAAAATTTTAATCTGATTTGTTCCAAAATTAGACATTCTGGCAATTTTCTACAAGAATATTTCACAATTCTGAATTTCTACTAGAAATAGAAAAAACAAATGTTAGAAAATTTCTGAAGCAAAACATGTTCCTTGTCCCTTCAACCTGCCTACTGAAACCAAAGTTTTCCTTGGGTTGCTAAAAATTAAAGTCAACACTGTTTAATTTCAAACATACTAGTATTGCATTAAAGCTCTGTTTCACTACAAAGTTCCTGGGCACTCGAAACCATTCATAAATAGAGGAGAACAGAATATTCTTTCAAGGTTAGATTAATTTAATGGAGCTAAGAGTTTCTTTGGTAATACAATTTTAATTGTTTCAGCATTTATTTCAAACAGCATGTTTTTTAACATCCTTGGACACAAATCAGAAATGCTCACTTTTATTAATAGTGTAATACTATTTTAAAATAGTATGAAAAAATAAATACAGTTTTTGATTTTTTATTTTTAATAAATGGTAAATATTATAAAAGTAATATAGAAGTACAGTATTTAGATTACAGTATGCAAAAAAAGTTTTGTTTTAATTTCTGGTGTTCACTTGCAACAGGGGCAGTTAGGAGTCAATCTCCATTTCCATTAAATGCAAATTTCCATGTCGTAAATTTGTAACTTTTTTCCTTGTAAAATAAGGCAGCTTTAAGAACTTGGGATTCTCAAGAAATTACTTGATTCTGATTTCTATGAGGTCAAAGAGAACTATGACTTTAATTCTCACATTTCCTCAAGACTTACATCATTGTAATTAAAAAGTAATAGTATTTCCTAACCTTATACTTTTCAAATGTTTTAAAAATCCATCTTCCTTTATTTAGTTTTATGTTATGACTTCTCTTATGTCCCTAAATTTAAAGTCTTGAGTTCTATCATCTGAATAGAAGACCTTGAGAGAAAGGAAAGATGAAACATCTAGTTCATACTTTGGGTTTCACAAAACTATTCCTGTAGTTTTGAAGCTATTTGACAGACTGTGACTTTCAAGCTCTATGAATATAAAAGATCCATTGGAATGCAAAACAGCTATCAAACGCTCTATTAGTTGTTTTCTTTGCTTTGACAGTATCATTTCCCCTAACATTTTGGCTATAAACCTGGCTCTTTCCTAGCAAGAAAAAACCAGTTTTTATTATTCCAGCATAGCCTTAAAATGAATGACACGCTATGTAGATTGTCTCCTACACAACCTGTCTTTTTGGAGCCTAATTATTGTAAGGAACTGGATGGTCCCCTTTACAAATTGTATCTCTAATACAGCCTTTTTTAAATGAAGTAATCTCATACACGTTTACTTTTATAGGTATTAATTTAATAACTTCCTGCCAACAAATTTTAGCCAATAAGATACTCAATAACTCGTGTGAAAACAGCCACATTTGTACCATTTCAAAGCTGGTCCTCCCTTCTCCAGGTATAGTCAGTCCAGTTGCCTATTTAAAAATTTAGTGCTGTCTACCTTTTGATCATCTTTTTAGATGTTCTTTAGTGTTGGTGGTTTGCTTTATCTGCTGACATGATTATTTTGTATAGTAGGTGGCAATGTATGATCAGTTGTTCTCTCATGGAGAGAACATGTCTCTCATGGAGAAAGGGGGGAAAACCCCCCTCCAAAACCCCAAGTGAAATGCATCCAGAATGGAGGCCAGACTAGAAAACCATAATGGACTTTCTTACCTCAGATTCTCTGATAGAGATAGAAATGATGGAGAAGTAGTGATATTGTTGGCTGTGCAACTTCTCTCAGATCTTAACATGTAAGGATGAAATAATGTTAAAGATCCTATCTTATCTTCATGATAATTTTTTTTTATTTGGGTTCCTTGTTTCTCTGACTGTATGATTTGAAACAATCTTTTTCTCCTCTTTCTTACACTTCCCCCATCTTATGGAAAACATATTGTGTAGGCTTTTTTACATCGCCTTTTCATTTAACTGGCACCTGTTTCTAATTTCAGTGGTTGGGATTATAAGTTACTAAAAAAACCTAAGCAGATGTGAATTCTGTTTTCATGATGAGAAGGCAAACCTGGGCCAGACATGGAATAACAAAATTACAAGTGTTGCAATGGCCATTCTTTTCTAACTGGTCCATCTCATGTTTAAAAGGGATGGTTTTTGTTTGCTTTTTTACATTCTCTTTTAAACTCATTCAAAGTACGCGTTTTTGAAGAAGCATAGACTAATTTGTTCCAATCTGTGTTAAGATGTTTCTTTGTATAGGGATAGGTAATGAATAAAATTAAAAAAAATACTTTAGTTCATGGCATATGACATAAAATGGGGTTTTAAAGGCCTGTGGAGTATCTTTGAACAGTTCAGTTAAGTAGAACTCATTCTTTAATCTCTCTTATTGTTTTCTTTCTCTGTTTTTTCCCTTTTTTTCTGATGATAGAATAAGCAATTTTTTTTCTGTTTTCCAGGTTACTTTATATGTTATTCTGTAATGTCAGTTTAGAAATACATTTTAAAAAAGAGATAGGGATAAAAAGATACAGTAAAGACAGAGATCTAACTTATTAGTCCTCTTAATTTCGCTAATGTTAAACTACTCAGTTATGTAAGGATATGTTCAATCTGAATCTATCTAAATCATAATGAAAGCTGTCAGTTTCATATCTGGCATCTAACTTAGACATTTTGGTGAAGTATATTTTCGTTACAATTAGTTTGCGGAGGGGAAAAAAGCTTAATTACCTTTATGGTATTCAGAAGTCAAAAAATGCCTCAAACAATTTCTGAAGAGTTGACCAGGGCTATCCAGCTGAACAGCTGGTTGGTGCAATGGAAAGTCATCGATGTGCAGCATCTTCCATGGGAATATTTGCTATCTTAAAGGAAGAATATCAAACCAGATACCATGTTGATTAGCACCAAATAAGTGTTTCCAATTCTGGAGTTTATTTAATCATAGGACAAAAAGGATAGTTATATTTATTATACTTAGCAAAAATCAAATGGTTTTCATAAAGTTTGAATATGTCCATTTCCCTATGATAGCTCTTTTAGCCAACAGTGGTAAAATGATACTGAAAATCCAAACCTGGAAGGAAATTTGGGTCTTTTTTTTTTTTTGTGACAACAGAATGAAATGAAACAAGTAAAGAAGCATAAAAAGTCCATGCATTTAAGGACAAAGAATTAAATTCCTGGTTCAATAACACGTATGTTTCATCTAGTACAGTTAAGTTCATGTTTGTTAAGAAAATCAGGCCTAATATTTTTAGTGAGGTTTCAATTTTATAATCATGTCCTTAGGGATGTCCTGTGAATGTTCTGGGAATTAAAAGAACAGCCTAATGGTTAACTCTGATCTGGATCCAAGTTCAGTTTGTGTCTTTTCCATAGATTTCCCATGTCTGACAAACCTCAGACAAACCCTTCCATCTAGTTCAGAACTCTCCATCTAAAAATGACAAAAATGATATTTTGACATAGCTGGTTTTGCTTTGTTCTTTGCAGTGCCATACTGATCAGGGACCACGCTGGGAATGTTTTGTATTGGAATTAGGACAGATTTCTCTCCTGGTGATTAGTCTACAATGGTAAGACACATTTTCATATATTATGGGTAAATAATATGAAAGAATGGCTTTAAGGTTTGTTTGCCCCCCTCACCATCCCCAACTCCAAGAAAAAATATCCAAGAGATACCAGTTGGCAAATGTGGAGTTACCCGGTTTCATAATTCTACATTCCAGCATTTTTCTAGTTATCTCCCTTCTACCTTACCATTATTCATCTGCACATACATCAAAATAACGAAAAGAGTCCTCACTATACAGATTTTCTTTCTGCCTTTAAACATTATGCTAGCTCACATCTGCGATGCTGTAATGATCAGCCAATATAATTAAAAATTCTTGATGGGTGAAACTCCTTTTCATGAACAAAATACAAATGTCAGTAATAGGAATTTTACCTATCTCAAGATGTTATGTGATTCATCCTCAAACTTATGACTTAAAGCAGAAGAAGTATGTTTTTATAATTCATAAGAATTTATTTTCAAAGTATATTCTTACTTCAAAAGCTAACGGTCTAATTCTGATTTCAGTTTCCTCTTTTGGGGGTGGTGGGTGGGCATATAACCCTAAAGACCAGCACATGCTTCAAAGAAAAACTGGGCCCAAGCCAGCTTCAACTGTATACAGTTATGTGTGTACAGAGCTTAAAGGATTGAACTTTTGGCTTATGGCCATTTAATGAGTATGGTTGATAACAACAGTGGAGGGATATAGGGGGCAGGGGTGAGCAGCCCTTTTTCTTTTAGTGGAGAATTCCAGGAGACAAAAGCATGTAGAACTAGGTGACAACAAAAACTAGCTCACTCTGGACTTTCTTCACTGTCTTGTTCCATGGAGGTAATTAATGACATTTAATGATCATTGTCTGAACCACAGTGAGATAACTTCTGGGCATGCTGCCAGGATAAGGGTGGTATGTATAATTGAATAAAATGTCCCATGAACAGCTGAAATAACTTTATACACTTGATTTCATAGGAATATGGAAAAAAAGCAGAGATTCAGTACAACAATACCTCACAAGGAAACACACATTGCTGTTGAAAAGATAGGTCTAAAGCTCACAATATCAATTGCATCTTTGGACTAAAGTTTATATATAAAATTGCACAAGAGAAGTTCCCTTGTCTCAAATAAGTATTATTACAAACAACATGGTTACCCATAAGAAAAGAGGTGGAACAAAGAGATGCAGCTGAAGCAGAGAATCTCTTTTCCTGCCTGCTATTATTGCCCATGTTAAACTACTGTCCATGACAGATTTTATTTGAGGATATTCCATATAGCTTCATAGAGGTGTTTGAGCTAAAGGTAATCGGTAGAGAAGAAACAACATTCTCGATTATTTTATTTTTTAAGATTTTGTTGCAACTCTAAGGACTGACTGCAGATACCAGCTTTGGTACATCTAAACATACTTGAAAACTAAAAATATATCTGCATCCGCCCTCTCACAAGTCCTTCTCCCTCTCTCTCTCTCAATACCAGGAGCATTCCTGATGGCTTGCTCCTTTGTTCTCTTGCAAACTCTTTGCTCCAAGGGGGCGTTATGTTAATGACATTTGCTGATAGGCCCTACACTAGCAACAAATTACGCCAGTCCCTCCCTAAGACTGCCATCATAACAGAGCCAAAGCAGGAGAAAAAGAGGCTGTTTGCTCCCAGACCACTTTCCTTCTGGGAAGCTGGTGATTACTGCTATGGGCCTATGCCTCAAGTCTTGGTAGTTTGCATGAGTGTGTAAGGGTGCCTCTTAAACACTTTTATATAAGGCTGAAATGTACTATAGCCCTCGGATTTTCTTGAGCATAATTCACTGCAGACTATACATAAAATAAAAGATGTTACTATATGATTAATATATTTTTTATTAATGGTCACTTATTAGAGATTGATACAAATCAAAAAGTCAATGGTAACATCTTGTTGGCCAGTAACTTTTAGTGACAGCAGAAATAACTGTGTCTATAAAATAGAGCATTCTTAGAAGATCTATTAATCATTAGGCAGTAAATTCTGTGTGTACCAAATAAAGGTACGTATATGAACTGATGCGGGGCTAGGTCCCTTTCTCCTGTAAAAGAGCAAAAGAAAATCCTGTAAGGCAATAAAATCTCACTGAAACTTTTTTTAAAAGAGCTTATACCGCTGTAAAATAGATTGCAATGTTACTTATTGACAAATCTGCAAACTTGTTAGTACTTACTCAACATCCTTTCAAGGTCTTATACACAAAATATAGTATCAACAGTAGAGTTCAACAGCATTGAAGAAATGCTGCCAGAAATCCCATGTGCCTTTGACAAACTGCTCTTCTGAAGTAGTCTCAGAGGAATAGCATCTTCCTTTGCGGGGCCAACTCAAGAACAACTCTCTCTTTGATCACAAGTGAACTTTGCATATTTTTGGAAAAGAAAATTTAATTTAATCTATTAGGCAGATGATAGCTAAAAATCCCTGAAAGACGGTGGTTGACTTGCTTATATTAAGAGTCACTCTGGTTTTGATTTGCCACTAACTTTTTTTTCTGATGTAATGCCCATCCTATTAGTTCTTGGAAAGAACTAGACTAGTCTATGAGTTTGTGACTGATCAATAAACCCCTACTATGGGAGAAGACTCACAGGATAGGGGTGAAGGTGATACGCTTATGAAGCTCAGGGAAGAATGGAGGGAGTGACTGCCCATGGCTGTTCCAAAGGAAATTGAACTTAGCTCAGCATAAGGGGGACCGGAGGGTGGCCTTAGATCAATTGAGTGGATGAACTGGTTGTGTAAACGTTTCTGCCTGAGTTAACCAAAAGAGTGTGTGTCTTCCTGAGTTAGCCAGACTAACATGGGGGGAGAGTATGCATGGCTCAATCCAACAGAGTATAAAAGCTGAAAAACCAACAAAATGAACTTTGAAGAGAGCAATAGGCTTGAGATAGTTTCAAACCATGTATACCTTCCTGGCAACTGGGGTCGCCCAGTGTCTTGACAGTGAGCATATTATAAAGACCAGTAATGAGAATCACACTGTATTGTGGCTCAACTGTATAGTGCAATTCTTGTATTCTGTGAAGTGTGATTTGCACGTCTTGTGATTTCAGTACCTTGCAGTATCACTCTGCTAAATCAAAATCTTGTATCATGTCAAGTATCTACAAATAAGTAAATCTGGTATTAAACATTAAACCCTCCATGTGTGAAATATCTAGAAGAACCTGGTTAGAGAATATTGGAGTCTGACGCAGTTAAAATGGTTATTCACTTCTTTGATAGTAAGGCTCAGAGTGTCTGTTACCTGAAAATGATTTTTTTTTGCTTCAGCTTGATTAATTCCACAGATAACTCTCTTGTTCTCCTTTTTGATCAGGTGCTACCATACTGATCTCTGTTTAGCTGGAATTAGCCTTCAAGTTGTGTGCAGAAGACAGGTAGACCATTCTAAGTGCCACGTGAATCACAGCCCTTCATTTGACCGCAACATTTTTAGGCATACTATTAAAAAATGTCAGATTTGGAAACCTTTCATTTGACATTTATCTGAAAAACCATAATGTAACTGTATATAAATGTCAAATGAGAATAAAGCTGTATTCTTATCTGTATAAATATCAAATGAATGGTTGTTTCCTCTGATATTTAGGGTTCTGAAAGGGTAGAGGTCAAGTGAGATGCCTCCCCTGACAGAGGTTAATGGCAGTGATGAACCAGGATATTGCAGAATTCCAAAGCAATAGCTCACACCCGTACCCTGGGGTTTGTTGCCCTGAGCAGCTCAAGTTAGTGACTTAGGAACAGGATCCTTCTAAGGCAGCTGTACCCTTAGCCAACACAACACTTAATTCCTATCTCCTTCCCCAAATGCTGCTTGTACATGACATGATTTGGAGAAGGGAGATGAACTCAGGTAT
This sequence comes from Fulmarus glacialis, assembly GCF_000690835.1. Lineage (NCBI taxonomy): Eukaryota > Metazoa > Chordata > Aves > Procellariiformes > Procellariidae > Fulmarus > Fulmarus glacialis. Next base: position 61,428 of record NW_009199817.1, on the reverse strand, counting down.
TCCACTTTCCAGGTGAGCACTCAAATCACTAAATTATTAGTTATTTTATAGGATGGCTCATTTTCAAACTTGCTGAAATAGAACTGCAAAACACAGTTAAAAATGAAGTATATTTGAATAGGGACAGTAGAGATATAAATGAAAACACCCAGACTGTGTATCTCCCTCAGACTAAGAACCATAACATTTGTACTTTGTGAAACCCATCTGCTTTTTCTCAGGTATCAGCAGAACAGAATTACTACCCACGTAAATTTTCGGTTAACCACTCCATGCGTAAGAACATTGACTACGTTATGAATAATCTAAAATTATTACACTAATAACTATAAGGATCTCAAAATAATTGAAAATTTGTTCTTCGATATCTAAATAGGTCCAAAAGTCAGTTTGTCCATGAATAACACCAAACAGCACTAGATTACTCAGCGTGGGAACCAACAGATTACCATACAGGTCAATAAACCAAGCAAACTAATTCTTCCTCTCAAATGTAAAAGAACTCCTAATTTTGGTATCTGTTTGTAAGCATCCACAACATAAATACTTCCTATCCATAGCCATAATTAAAATGCTAAGTAGAAAACGAAGGAGAAAGATGATTGTCTAGAAACGCGTATAGTATTCCCATGTAAGATCCTAAATACATTGGTGGAATGCCTAATGCTATTATAAATCTGGAAATGTTGAGATTCACAATTCCAAGTGCTGATTCTCTTACACACTGTAAGTGCAGACTGTAAAATTTAAACATAATAAGAAAAGCTATTTTACAACACCTGTTTCAAATACATTAGCGTGCTGTAATGGTATAATTATGGTCTTTAAAGAAAGCAGAATTTAGGAAAAGAGCTGTTATATAATCTTATTTCCACTGGGGGGGGGGGAAATTTCCTTACAATTCCTTCCTCAACTACTTGGCAGGTAAATCACAGTATGTCCCCGCTCCTCCCCCCTTTTCCAAAAAAAAAAAAGAATCCCAGACTTCAACAAGAATTCCAGGAAAAAACCTTAAAATTCCAGGGGAACATCTGCTGTGTGCCCTGTGTAGTAGTCATTTCACCTATCCATTGCAATATCCTAGAAGAATGCTTCAAGTGTGAAAAGTCCTCCAGTTTCTTAGGAGATTTAGAGCTGGGAACTTGAGCTTAAAGCTCAAGCCTTACTTTTTGTCCTATGTTCTTTGCCATTCACTCATTAGAAGCAGGATTCCTTTTATATTGCTGGGACTTCATTGCCTGGAAAACCACGATACCTTCTTTGGAGTCTAAGACTAGTATGTCTAGGTCTCTTGTCTTGAGCATCCTGAGCTGCAGTAGGGCTCTCCCTGCAGCCTGCAGGCAGCGAGCTACTACGTCTTCGCTCTAGGTTGTGCCAGGAGGTTGGCCTCTGAGGATCCCTACTCAGGCCTGTCCTCAGGATAACCTGGGCGTTAAACTAAGCAAGGGATTCCACTAGGTGACAGGGAATCTAAAATTCAATTTTGTAATGCTCCCTAGATATACCCAAATCTGCTTGCAATTTCTCCTCTTGATGCTTTATATTAAATAATTGTTTTTCTTAATTTCACTGAAATTCTACTCCTGCACAAGCAAGGGAGTTTAGCTTGGATTCATATAGTCAGTGAATATCTTATGTTATTCTTTTCAAGTAAGCAGTGAGTAAGGATGACATAGAAGGGCCTAGATATGGGATGGAGTCTCTTCTTCCCCATAAGATATATAGTCAATTCAACTTCTTTCTCTATGCAACTCTGCAAACATAGGAAGATGTGTGAAATGAACAAAGTATGTGTATAAAGCGTGATGGGTAAAGAGTGTTGATGTTGAACCTGAAATGAAACTAAGGAAAGCATATGATGTGTGAAACATATGGCAATGCATATGTATGAAGTTTGGATCAGGATATGCATCACAAAATAGTAATAGTTTTTTATTCTGGGAGAAGAGAGTGATAAAGCAAAGGGGAATAAGAACCTCACACTAAAAACAAGAGAAGTTGGAATCTCCTTCCTCTTTGCTATTTGGCATTTCCTCTTGAAAGAAGCGGAGGAAGTATTTAAATATTTTATAACCTTCATTATTGGAACATACATCTCTTTATTACATTTTTGGAAGCATGTGTTCTATTTGAAATCAGTATGGATGTATAAACATTTTTAGGAGATGTTTATTCTCTGTATGTAGGTGGAGGAGAACATCGAATTAGTGAGATCTTGCTTTCATGAGTAACAGAGCAGCTGGCATTATCCCTCCTTTTCCTCTACCTCCCTGGCCAAGGGAAAACACCTCTTATCCTCAACTTTAATTCCCAAAATAAAGTAAGAAATGGTTTTGGCTTCCCTCTTTCCGTCTGCTTCTCCAGATAATATTGAAATTGCATCTGCCATGTTTGCAATTCTTTTACTAGGTCATTG
>NW_009199817.1:18133-58981 GCF_000690835.1 Fulmarus glacialis | reverse complement strand
AGGGAAAGTGAAAAGGAATGGCATGGGGCTATCACAGAACGGTAGAAAACAGAGGTAGAAAAGATCTTTTAGTCTACTTCCCCATCTAAATGTCTGTCTGATTTGTTCTCAAAGACATTTAGTCATGGAGACTCGAAAATGTTACCTAATCTTCTGTACCCTTTACACATAAGCATCCAAGTTGAGATGGTTAACAGGAGGACCAGCTCCTCTTTATCTAACACAGACACATTCACATATCTTCTATGTGAAGCATAGACCACATAATCATGAAGATTAAGTACAACTGCCAATCTGTGGCAATTCAGTGCCCTATGGTCTTCCCCTTCTGTATTGAGACAGTGCTGGTGGAAATGAAAATGTCCACTGGTGGTGCTGAAAAGAATATGCTCCCCAGTTCTGGTAGGCTATAAACTTCTTTGAAAGGGTTCAAGTCCAAGAAAGCTACTCAAGATCATTATTTGGAAAAGGCTTCAAAGACTTCTTTATCCCTTCTTTATACAGAGATATGGCAACCGAGCAACAAACAGCAGCAGATACTATGGCTCTAGTTTATGCAACTGAAGCCTTGAAATCTTTAAGTCTCGTTTTTCATAAATTTATTTTTAGGCATTCAGCAAAGTTCAAACGTCCTATGGCTCAGAGGCCTATTCTGTTCACCTCTCCTGTGTACTATCTTCCTGACTGCATAATTTTTGTGCTTATATTAAAAGAATGAGATTTAATGGAACAGCACTGAACTGTTGCACCTGAAAAATCTGGCCCAATGTCTTCTCTAAGAAACCACTGCAGAAACATAACTTCATCTTTTCAGAAAAGTATGAACTCTCTCTCCCAATGTTACTCATGGATAACAGAAAAGGACAATTGTTTAAATATCACCAGAAAAAAAGAAATTGTCATGATTCAGAAAAGATTTGAGACAGGATGAAAGTGAAAGTAGAATATAATCAAGCAATAAAAGGAAGATCATCATTCTATTATGTTCAACAAACTAATTTTACTGAAAGACTCTGGCTACTGGAGTGAAGTATCCATGTTAAAACTGATCATGGTTGACACTGACTAATTGCTCATGTTATCACATAATTCAAAACATTTGGATTTTCTTCTGAAGGCTAACTCAACGCAATTCAGGCAAGTAGAGATAGCTATGAAATCCTCAAGATAGTTGAGTGCTTCACTCTAAAGCAGCTAAATAGATTTATCTATTTATCTATTGTAATTTGACAGATTGAAAACTATTTTGCTGTTTTCTTACTCATTTGCCATCAAAGCTTTAACGTTAAATATAAACATAAATGAAATTTAAAACTGGATTCAACCATTAGAAAAATGTGTAAAATAAGATTTTTGCTTTATTCATCTAGTTTGTTTTTAGAAAGATACTGACCAGCTTCATTCAGAAGGATGAATTTCAATTTTGAACAGCCTGTATGCTTTGGAGTTTTGGTGCAGTTTTTGCTTTGGCTCCTTATAAAGGAGTCAATATACAAATTTTTAATCTAGAATAATGTTTGGAATTTTGAATGATGTCATATTCACTGCTTTTTGAATTATATGCTTGCATAGTAGCCATGGCAATCTGCAGGTAGTGAACTGCTTCAGTAAGTGCTCTGAAGAGTCTCTAACAGTTGTGTGTCTGACTAGTCTCAGTTAACAAACAATAAAACCGAGGGATTCAGATCAAGTAATCATTTCAGATTTGCTTTACTCTTCTTAGTAACTTACCGTGGCAAATATGTAGTCCTTACTTTTTATGCCTTTCCAGCTTTTTAGCGGTAACTAATCTGGCTATTCCTACTGTCTCCTCTTTCCATTATGTCTTCTCCCACGTAAAAAACAACAGACAAAACCTAAAAACCCAGCTACAGTACATAACTAACAAAACTATGTTAATTGTACTTTTTTCATTTGTTTGCACGATGCATCACATTGCCAAGCATTGTTTGCATTTGTAATCTTAAGACATCTGGAGGTAAGGAACATGTCTTTTTCTATATTTGTACAGCTCCCAGCACAACAGGAATTAGACACTGATTAAGCCCTAATGTCATATAACTACTTTATCATTGTCATCTGTACTAAACAAATACATTTGCTTGAAACTTAGCACGTTGAATGAGCAACAACATTTAATAAATCCCTGCCTTTTACTTCACTAGCAACAAACATGTTAAAACAAAATGACACTGACGTAAATCTGGAATGATCCTATTATTTTTAGCGGAGTTAATCCAGACTGATATAGATGTTAACTGAGAACAAAAAAGTCCAGAATCCACAGGGAAAACGATAGAATAAATGAGTTTTTGATATGCACGTTTATTTTGCTCAGGTTGCGAAATAGACTAGAGGCAATTCTCTAGAATGTGAAGCCCGCTGATAATCCTGTACCACAATTTACTTCAATTTTAGACTAGTTATTTACTGCCTTTCTGCAGATGCACATGTTAATTAAGTTGATTTTGATGAATATATTATTTATAAACCCGCAGTACTAAAAGGTCAGAAACTACAAAGTCTTAATTTCTTGAGATTTTGATTCCGAACTATTTATCAGATTTGGCTACAAGAAAGAGCTGGCTGCTTGTGGGAGAAGTGTCACTTTCTGGTCATTTGAATCCAATTATGAAATACATACACGCAGAACATTCCAAAATAGCATCGCTGTCGCTATGACTGCATGTCACTTTTGTCTGCGTATCGTTGGTTTTAGAAACATTACACAAGATGAATTGCATCAACCTTTTGTTTCTCTTTCTATCCTTTTTTTAAGGCAGCCTAGGAATTTCCTGATAGAGTTGAGATGGAGCAGTAAGTACAGATTTTCCTGAGTGTCCCACAGACACGTAAGTCATTTGGTTCATATGTGGGTGGTCTTTGACTTATTCAGCTAGCTCTGTTATAGACTGTCTAACACATCCAACCCAATTAGATAGATGCACAGTATGGTCTTTACAAAATATCATTCAGCCATGTATCCTGCAACAAGCAATTACAAGTCATCTTCAGGGCATTGATTTATTTCTCATTGCCCTACCAATTTAATGACCTTATGATTTATACTGATTATGGAAGTCTCTCCTTGGCAAGCAAAGTAATTATCCATCAATCTTAAATTCTTTAAGGGAAGAAAATGTTTATTTTCTGTCTGCATAATAAGTTTTATGTCATTTTTAATGTCATGACTCCCACATGCACTGAAGATATATGTAGTGTCGTCTAATGTCTCACAGAATGTCAGTTGGAAATGCAATTTGACAACAGGCTTAGCTTCTATTGTCTGAATATTTGGCATTATATAATGAAGACGGTTAAGTCCTCTGCTTGGAAATGCATACGTTATCCTAGGATAAAACAGTAGACAAATTCTGTGGTCCAGTCATGAAGCCCTACAGAAAATTCTCAGTGTGAAAAATAGCAGATTTTAAGTACATTTAAATATCAACTGTACAAATAGAGGATGGATCATGCCTCAGCACAAAGGGGTGAAGCACGTGACCTCTCACTGCCCCCTCTACTTCTGTTTTACAACTGTTTGATTTAGAGTAAGGATTCCAGCACTCTGTGTGTGTGAGAGAGTTTATTTTGAAAGGAAATAGGTTTTATTTGACTGCAAATAGGAAAAATCTAGGTTGCATTGCATTATTTGTCAGACTAAAATGTCCCACATGGTCTTCTGGAAAGCTTATATTATTTTGGATTTTTAAAAATTTTTACTGTAGAACTCACAAATTGAAAGGTTCTTAAAACCTGTTGACCAAGGAGAGGCTAACATCCAAGGAAACTGAGTTTTACAGATGCACCAGTGAGTTCCCCAAACTTGGCTCCTTCTCGGCCGTGCTCCTCAAAGGTTATTCACACACAGTAGATCCAATCACTGCAGATGCCACCTTACTGTTTATTTCCATCTTTTTCATTATCTCCTCCCAGTCTTTGCAGATTGATTGACATGTATCCTCTATTAATAACCTTTGAATTTTAAGACCCACAGCACAGCAGCTATGTAAGATGATGAAGTCCCTTCCACACACTTTGAGTTTGATGGGAAGATTCACTATTCGCAAGAGTTAGTATGGATGGAAGTGATGGTTCAAGTTGGGTGCAGAAATGAAGATAGTGTCCAATGTGTCCAACATACAGCATCAGTGATACAGACAAGATACTAGAATTATTCCTGTCCCTACATTCAAGTTACTGGAAATGATAGAAGAAAACTCTTCTGCTATATGTTAAGAGATTTTAGATTTTTACAGCCAAGCCTCTGCACTTTACCCATGAAAAATACCCATTAATTGGGCATGGATATGGTTTTCCTACAATTCAGGAGTTACTTTATTTCTGAGTCCTTAATACCCTACTATAACAGCTCAAACCCAAGATCCATCAGAGATAAAAATTGCACAAACAAGATCCTGTGAAAATTTAACAAATAGGAAACGTCACCTTCTACAACTCAGGAGATATTGCCAACTCGGTGCAAGAAGGGCTGATCTAACTTTTTACATTTGACTCCTTGTGTTGAAGTGAAGAAAATCTAGACAAGCCAACAAATACTCTCTCCCTGAAATCTGCAATTACATGTTTTTCTTAAAGTTAATGTCACCAGAAATGACACGTCACATACACCTTTTAAATCCTGGAAAGGAAAATCTTCATGCTCTCTTAATGCAACGCTACCTGTCATTTGACTGGCCTGGTACAGAGATGACACATGAGTAGGTCCTACCACACCTTTCATTACAGACAAAAACTTCTTTTTCCTCCCAAGAGCTTCAGGATAGCACATTTTTTTCTTTTTCTAAAAAAAATTGTTCTTAACTAGGAATGAGACCAAAACCAAATTTCTAATTTAAACTACTTCCTCCCATGCAAAATCATTTTGGTAGAGCAGAAAACCAACCTTGAATGTTTTTTCTCACATTCTCAACACTACCAATTTCAAATACCTAAGCAACTCCAACACCAAGTGGAGTGGATTGATTAGTATCTTAAGGGTACTTAAGGGTAGCCTCTTTTGGGGTAGGTTGCCCACACCCAGGGTACCCAGCCTTTGGATCTCACTATCTTCTGGTCCCCATGTGGTGCTCTGTTACCCTAATATGTTATCATTATTGTACACTTTTAAAATTTCGAAGTGTCTGTAATACTGCGATGGCTTCTTTGCAGCCTACCAGAGAGGTTGATTTTATAGCACAAAACTGAGGTGACAGAAAGGACCGAGAGAGTGGTATGAGGGTGCTAAACATTCTGAGATAGTTTTTTAAAAGACTGCGTAGGTAGAGGAAGCTAAATTTGATGCATTGATTTGATTCATCCTGCTTTTTGGGAGCGCTCCAATTCCAGCTTTGGAATGATCCAAAATAAACCAAGGAACTGAGTGGATGATCAGGGATCCAGTGCTTGAGCCTGCTTCCTGGCCATCGTTAGCAGTTTAGCTATGTCCTGTGTAACGGGATCTAAAAACACAAGTAACACGTATCTCAATTCAGCAATTTTTACTTCCTATCTACATCCTTAGCATACACTGTGAAACAGTATCTAGCTCCAAGAAAATATTGCAGTATTAAGAGCAACAGCTTTGATTCAGGCCCAAAGAAAGTATAGAAATAGATACTACAAGGTGAACAATAAATGGGGACTGAAACATAAAAATAGGAGCATTGCAAATCAGTTCCAATTTTATGGAATTAAATGTCATCAAACAAACTAAGTAGAAATTTTGAGCAGATTAGTTTGTTGTCTGTGTAAAATTTCTAGATTTTAGGCATTTTATTTAGCATTGAGGAATATGTATGGAAAAATCAATATAAAACAGAGGATGGTGACAGATTGCAAGCCACTGTGTTTAATGGGGAACCTTATTAATTGGAGTTTTTCCAGTGGAGTCGGATAATTTCATTTCAATGTTTATCTCATTGGCCCAGTTTAAAATTGAAAACTTCCATGGCTGTTTAACAAACTTGCATTTCGACACAACTAAATGCAAGAGGATGCATGCAGGAGCTACTATTGTGCACCTTATACTCACAATGCATGCAGATGTCTTTTCAAGATGTGAGTCTGTATATAAACACACCTGGGGTTATCATTACTCCCAAAGTGATGCTTTGCTAAGATATCTAATTTAATGCTGGCGTTTATAATGTGAAGACAACTGATTAGGAACAATGATATAGTATCTTGTGAGATTAGCGGATTACTGCATTTAATTTTGATGGTCATTTTTCAGATGAATTACAAATTTAAAAGAAACCACAAAAATCATGTTAGAGTTTAAAAATATGGCCTTCCATTACAGATTAAAGGCACTACACTGAGAAGACTGGAGAACTTCATCCTAGTTCATAAGTACTCCTATGCTTAAGACTGCTAATGTGGCAGACAAGATACTGATAAATGAACTCAGAAATTTTACTATGACAATTTAGGTTTTGTCGCACGCCTGTTCTTCTGCTTCAGGTTATTTCCCTGCAGTGGAGCCTGTAGAACACAATGTCTGCTATTGTCTCTGCAGTTTCAGTTCATAATTCAGAATCTTAGGTTAAAATCTACTTTTATGAGTTGCTCAAGCTAAAATGCCAGTTCAGACTAGACTGGCTAAGATGGGGATGCACATTCCAGTAAGTGACTCCATAGTTGAGAGCAAAGCCCTCAAAAAAAGGATCAGGGTGAATAGCTGGCACTGGTAATGGTTTGAAGATCTGAGGCAAGATTTGTCAGTTACTCTGGTATGATCCTTAACATGTGTCATGGAAGCAGCAGGTAAGTAAAGGTATTCTGTTGAGATACTGTAGAAAGAGCATTTTAAAAGCAAAATCTATTGTAGGTCTGTGAAAATAACTGCTAGGTAGACTGAAAGTAGCTGAGAATTACACATTTTTGCACGCAAGACAGCACAGTCTTCTTGGAAAACAGAAAAGTATGTCATGCAAAGATTTCATTCTGAAATTAATTTTTTTTTTGTAGATTCCAATTAGGTTTTACCCCTTTTAAATTAAATTCAGGCACATTTGATAACAAACCACAAGGCTAATATGTTTAGAATATATATAAAGATATTTCAAACACATATATTTATATTTTTCAGATCAGAGTATTTGTGGAATATGATGTATTCGCAAATATTTTTTGACAATGTGAAAAGCAGTTATTTTCTAACTATTTCAATACATCTTTAACAATTAGTACATTCTAATATGAGACTTAAAATAAATAAATGTCTTTTAAGTGTGTGCTTAGTGCATTATCAGAGTTTGGGGGGTTGAGTGATGTCTCTAATTGTGAATTTCCACACCCTACAGATTTATAAAATTTTGTAGACACAGCTAATCTTGTATGTACCGTGCATATAATCTATAAAATTTACAATATTAGTCTAACATTTTTTTATTAATTATTAAAATGCATTCTAAATCTGACTTCCATCTTTAATACATAGTGTATCTTTCTTGAAATACATGAATATAATGCAATTTACAGCATCCTGAAATAGTTATTTCTGTGCGCATTTCTGCATTTGTAATCCTCCTTCAAAAATTATTTCCTACACCATAGATAAATTCCACTGAACATTATTGAGTTCCTGATTTTAGGTAAGTTTCTCTGAAAGACAAGCGTATAACCATATTTGCAAGACTATCCAGCCTGCTTACCTTTCCCACTTACCTTCCTACCCAGCTGTCTCACTCTAGGTATTTCTAGGGACCCATCACTTGATATCTAGAAGCATCTACTTGCAAACACAATTTTTCAGGACATTGAATTTTACTATAAAACAAGTCTTTGCAATGTTTTCCCTCTTTCTGTGATTCACTCAGACCTCCTGTATGGCACATGGACTTATGCAGATTCCCTCACCCTTTATCACAGCAGTACATCATACCCCAAGTATACAAGACCTAAAAATGGATTGTTTTTGTAGATGCACCAAAGAGAGAAAGGAAAACACAACGGAATTTAAAAACATGCTTGAGATCTGCACAGTGATTCACCAGTTATTTTTATATTGGAAACAGAATTGATCTGAAGTTAAGTATGTCTCATAGATCACAGGTACGTGTTCTTTGCAAACATTCATGAGGACAGGAGAAAAGAAGAAAAAAATATGGACATCTTAATCTACTATTTCCCCCATCCTTCATCTCTGCATTTCATAGCGTACAATCAAGTAGAATATAGGAGGCAAGAAAACTATAAGAACATCTGTGATATGTTTTTCCTGTGGATGTTGTTTTTGGTTTTGGGTGTGTTGTTTGGTTGTTTTTTTTTTTACTACTAATAACATTCCTACTATTGACTGCTTCAAACTATTTTATCATGAAAAATATAAGAAGGTTTGGTTATGTTGGAAATGTCAGGGCCTTTGGGAAGAAAACATGGAAAACAGATGTTTGTTGTTTAAGGTTACAACGTAATTAAACCAATGGGACTAATCTTACTTATATGTCATTACTTAAGAAACAGCTGTTCCTCCCACCTCCGGCTTCACTGATTGGATCATGTATATTTTCCACCCCCATAACACTGTCTCCTTGTCAGCGTAAGTTTCCTCTTTCTAGTAAATTGGAAAGCAATATTAACATAATTTAAAGGAACCATTCTCAAACCTTTAATGACAAGAGGTTGCTAACGGCATTGTTATTCTTTACACTTGTAAATATTAGGAATTTGGCTGCATTCCATTAGTTTTGCCTGATCAGAAATTTAGCCCGTCTTACAATTAGAATGAAAACACAATCATGCATAACACGTTCATATTATTTTACAGGAACTCATATTAGTTCCTTGAAAAAGTGAAATGTAGCACTGGTAGAATCCAAGATAAGTTACAGGTTAACAATTCTAGGAAATTTATGAGTAGGAAATATAGAGTAATGCCGTATCTTGAGAAGGGGTGGAGAAAACAGAGCATTTGTATAGAAGCCAGTAGCATCAGGGAAAGGGTAGTGGCCTACTAATGTTTATGCTTCTAGGACAAGGCTAGCTTAAAGAACATAAAGACCACCAAACTGTACCCAATTTATCATTTGCCAAGTCCAGTTTCATAACTGTCATAATCACCAACACGTGATAAATGTAAATCCTGCACTATAAGAGATTTATATTCTCTTCATAATTTTTTTCTCCCTATGAATTTCAGGACTTGTTTACACAGGGAAATTAATGTGGAGTAAGCTACAGTAGAATGGTTAAGCAGGCTGCTTTATTAATATATCACTCTTAGACAATACTATGATACAAAAAGATTAAGCAACGTCTTACTTTATCCAGGGAGTTAGTGTATTGTTGCTGGCTCATAACAAAAATTCTGTTCTTTGCCTTCTGTGAATCAGTTTGCCTTTATAGAGCAGTCCAAAGCCTATCCTACAGTTAAAAATAAAAAATAGGTGGTCTCCTTATCCATTAAGCAGCTGAGGTTTTTTAGTTGCCATGAGGTTCTTCATCTGTCTTAACTCCCATTATAGAGGCTGTTTAACCTCTATACAGGCCTCTGGAGAGGCTTATTAGTTATGATATAAACAAATATTTTTATTACCTTAAAACTCCAATTATATAATGAGATGAGTCCTTCTGCTTGAGTTTAAAAATGGGTTGGATAGAAGTTGTGAATCTTTGTGTCCTTCATGGTTTTGTATACCATTACTGTACCCCTTCTTATCTATCAAAGACACTCAACATTTTCTGTTTCTCTGCATGTAGAATATTTTATGTTTGCACTATTTTTACTGTTAAGATCTGAACATCCCCCTATTTCTGCTCTTCTTGTGCCACCTCAGTGCCATTATTGACTCGTATTTGAAGGTGCCTCTGCAAATAAGTAGCTAAATACTGTGTGTCCTAAAAATTGTGCTGTGATGAATTTTTCTATAGTTAAAATTATCATATGCAATTAGCAAGTTAATCAACTCAACATAAAGAGTTAGAAGGTGGACTACAAGGTACAGCCAAAATTTCCTTGATCACAGGTGATAGAAGGGAGAGCTCTCTTTTTTGGTATAAGGAGCATATTCATAGAATCATAAAATCATTTAGGTTGGAAAAGACCTTTAAGACCATCGAGTCCAACTGCAACCCCAACACTGCCAAGTCCACCACTAAACCATGTCCCTAAACACCACAGCTACATGTCTTTTAAATACCTCCAGTGTTGGTGACTCAACCACTTCCCTGGGCAGCCTGTTCCAATGCTTTACAGCCCTTTAGGTGAGGAAATTTTTCCTAATGTCCAATCTAAACCTCCCCTGGCGCAACTTGAGGCCATTTTCTCTTGTCCTATCGCTACAACCTCCTTTCAGGCAACTAATGATAAGGTCTCCCCTGAGCCTCCTTTTCTCCAGTTCCCTCAGCCACTCCTCATAAGACTTGTGCTCTAGATCCTTCACCAGCTTTCTTGCTCATTTGACTTGATCTTTTTTAGGCTTTTATGTTGCTGTCTATCATCACTACTCCAGCAGTCCCCCACAGGAAAGTGGGGCCAAAATAATGGTCCTGAACTTTTAAAATAGTGTTGAATGTACAAAGATCAGAGGAGGAAGCAAAGGGGCATGTTTGTCCTTACTTTCTGACCTTCATCAGTGCTGAGAAAGTTGTGGAGCATCAGTTACTGTAAGGTTGTGTTTGTGTTACATACTCAAAATATGAGATAATTCTTTACACAGGGGAAACTACTATACCAGAAAATGTTACTCTTTGTGCTGACTATGGGGTAATGGAGTTGCAAGAGGAGTCAGAACCTGGTACTCGGAATATAAATTTTCAAAAGAAACTGCAGATAGTTCATATGTAAATGCTTTGAATTTGCAAGTACAGTCTGTTCTTTCAACTCATTAGCTCATACTTTATGCTCTGCCAAATTGCCAATTATAATACTCCAAGAAATATAATCTTAAGCAAATTGTAGAGAACAGTGACATTCGTAACAATAGATTAATGCCAAGTATTTTAGTATCAGCTGAAGGATATACGCAGTTTGGGTTGAAGGAGGTAATGAATCAGAAGATTTGGGGTTATTCATTTTGGTACTACTTTTTTTTATTTCATTTAATTTTTAGTTTGTATTGATTTTAATACCATAGACCAGAGTATTTTCAATGGAGATTTTGCACTATGTGAAATGCACTCTGGAGTTCCTTCCAGGGAACTCCAATTTTTGTCATCAGCTTGAGGCTCTTAACACACTGTTTGCAAAGATGCTGAGGGCCCTTGATTTCCCATGGTTTCAATGAAAGCGTCAGCTTTCTGCATTTCATTTGTACCTTTTTCAGATCAACAAGAAGCTGAGTATGTACCCTCATATCTCATTAAAGTAAAAGATATATTGCATCATTTGAAACTGGATTCTAAAAAATCCACTCAGCCACAGAACTCCAGGCATGTCTCATGCTCTCATCACATTGCAAAACACTCACTGATCTCCGTATTAATTCAGCTACTGGATCCTGGATTTTCTTGAAAATAAAGAACACACAATGACATCTTTGCAACCTTACACAAACATAAATATTTTTGGTTCACGAGAAACACTATAGTGCTCGACTACCACAATTGACAAGAATTTGCTCTGCGGGTACTTTGTAAGCATTTATATCAATCTGTTTATGTTCGTGCATGTATAGAGGCTTACAATCTCACCAAAACACAAACCACCTCAGCTGCAAAATGCCACTCAATTTAACAAAGCTACATGTATTTATACTTGCTACAGATCCGGCCTAAGGATTTTTGCTGGTGAGGCCTGATGCAATGCCCACTGAAGTCAGTGAGGTGACCAGAAGAAAATACCCCGAATGCATAATTGTCATGGTTTAACCTGGCAGGCAGCCAAATACCACGCAGCCACTCACTCACTCTCCACCCCCAGCGGGACGGGGAGAGAATCGGAAGGGTAAGAGTGAGAAAAACTCGTGGGTTGAGATAAAGACAATTTAATAGAACAGAAAAGGGAAAATAATAATGATAACGATAAAATATACAAAATATACAAATAAGTGATGCACAATGCAATTGCTCATCACCCGCACTGACCGATAACCAGGTAGCGATCGGTACTTCCTGGCTCATGCCTACCATTTATATACTGAGCATGACGTCACATGGTATGGAATATCCCATTAGCCAGCTGAGCTGGCTGTCCTGATTATGTCCCCTCCCATCTTGCGTACCTAGCTCAGTCAGTAGACATGGGAGCTGTCCTTGGACTAGGAGGGCACTTAGCAACAACTGAAAACATCAGTGTGTTATCAACATTCTCCTCATACTAAATCCAAAACACAGCACTAGGAAGAAATTTAACCCTATCCCAGCCGAAACCAGGACAATAATCACACAAAATATAAACTATATAGAAGAAGGAAAAACATATTTTTTCTCTCCAGGCATCAGAAAAACACGAGATGAGAGATATTCCCAGTTGTGCGAAAGCGTTTGGGAAGTTTCTTTTTTATCCACACCACTGAATCACCCTTATGTCAGGCTCTATCTGTAGAATCCTTGCTCATGTAAATAATATAAGGCTTCCTGTTTTCTTCAGTGATTTTTAAACCTTTGCATTTCTCTTGAAAGTAGAAGAGGAAAAAGTAATCTCAGGAGCCTGATTTTGCCCTGTTTCTACCAAAGTGTGTTTTTTACTTGTGGAAAGTGGCAGAAATAGGAGAAGAATTGTTTTTAAATGGAAGAAAATGTATGGTTATAATGAGTTGACATGATTTTCAGCCTTACCTTTATCAGTAAAATTAAATGTGTAGTATTGAACATTTCCTGTGAAATCAGTATAAGGAAAAATTTAAAGTCACGTTTCCCATAAGAACATTGGATATCCAGGAGATTTGTCAAATTTACAAGAATTTGACTGCCATAAATCAGACCATACTTTAAAACAGTAAATTATCTAAGTTAATAAGCCTATTGGAATAATGGATCTGTTTTCATAAAAATTTCTCATATCTGAAGCAAAACATCTGACTGCTCATTTGTGCAGGAACATACAAACCACAGTAGGCAGTAACTGATGTAATAAAATCAAGTAGGGAAGAAACAGTTATTGAAATAGAGAAAATTCTACCTGATGTGAAATATTTGCATTACACTTATTTCACATTCATGCTATCGAAAAGCCTGAACAGTCACTGTACACATCCAGACTATGGCACGTGAAATGACAGAAGTAAGGGAAAGGCAGCAACAAAAACTTTAAAAGTGGTGGTTGTGATGGATAGGGAATATTTTGAGATCCTTCGGTCTGTTCAAGGGAGCGACGGATAGTGCCATTGGGTACTACATAAGCTGCTTAAATCTAGCAGTGTAGTATCAATACAATTTACCAGAGCACCTATACCATCATCACAGTTCATACAATCCACGAACCTTACCAAGTGGTGGAATGGATTTGCAGAACAAAGGATTCAAAACAGAATAAAACTTTTGCTTAACATCCCATCATATAAATGTTTCCAATTTGTTTGTCGATTTTCAGTGACAACAAATGAACATACTTATTAATAGTACTGAGCTATCTTTCTTATGATCTGAAAGTTTGTGATGATTTCTCCAAACATTAGCCAGTTATGCCTTGAAGCAGTCCTGTGAGATATTATTATTATGCCTCTATACAAGGAGAGACTGTAATATAGTCTTAAGTGTAAGCCATTTCTGCAAGTTCTCTGGGAGAGTGAAGAATAATAAATCAGCATAAGAACTTATTTTTTCTTGGTGATTGGCTATTTAAAGAAAAATCTATGTCATATATGGTAAAACAAACTAGGTTCTTTGCTTGGCAGATGGATTTAGGTTTCCACTTCATTTAAATTCTGATCAATTTTTAAATTCCTGTTTATTTTAAGTCTAACCAAAGACCTGCTTCTAGAATATATATCACACAAAGCCTATTCATTTCCTCACAGTCTCTACAGTTCATAATTGAGGAATGATGAGCTAAACCATACAATTATTTGAATTTCGTTATATAGGAAAAGATGAAAGGTGGAAGAATAGGTTACTGGAAAACCAAAGAATTTAAAAAAAAAAATCAGACTATGTTAAATTAAAAGTAAAAGACATCAAAGAGAAAATGTCAAACTCCGAAATAAAAATGGTCAATGATGATTAGGAAAGCTATCATATGAGTATCTTAATAAGACATGTAACTGAAAAGAAAATTTTAAAGAACTAGAGGAAAATGGCTGAGATTAAATAATAGAAAGAAATGTAATAAGAGAGAAACCTGCTACACTTCCAAAAGGTGCAGGCGGAAGCTAAAGAAATAACTAGTTATTTTAAATATCAGAGAATAGGCACTAGAGTTATTGAGGGTGTGAAGAGACTGTACTGTTGTGAGAATAAATTTGGGGAAAACATTTCTGAAAATATTAAAGTGAGTTATTTTGTGAGTATGAAAAAAAAAAAAAAAGCTTGTCCTGATTTCAAAGTGTAAAGAGAGCAGTTGCCTGCAAGGATACACAACTGGCAATCCCACACAATGCAAAATGAATCATGAAAAATGTAAACCTTTTTGGGGGGAGAGTGGGGATTTTTATAGAGAAGGTCACTGATTCTAGTAGGTCCCCTCCCCTCTCTCACACTTAGCAGCAGACAGGGAAGTGGAAAATGTAGTTATGTGACAGCTCTTAGCTATTGAGCTCTACAGCCCAGGCAATCACTATTACTTAATACTATGCTATGCTGAGCATTTCTAAAGAACAATTTAATAAGCAGCATACCCACAAGAAGAAATATGGTGTTTCATAAACCTCCAGCCCCCAATGGGCCAAGAGCAAGGAACCAAATCCAGATTCCACAGGTGGAATTTTCTACAGCAGAAAGTCTATCTCTGTCTAGTGCACAAATAGGACTGTAGCTCTCTAAGTGATATGATCCTTCTTCTTTCTGTTTGTCACAGATTATTTCTTCATCTTTTGCCAATGCAAGCTTCATCTTATTTTGGTAATTTTCATTAGTGGATGGAGGAAGGATGAATCAGCAGCTTCACACTATCTTATAAATTAGGAAAATCTCAGATTATTCCCAGATATTCTACAGATTTTTTGTATGGTTTTGAAAGAGTTATCCATTCTGTACTGCAGTTTGCCCCCTTCTAGGCAGAAACAATAGCTCTCTTACTTCACAGGTCTGCAGATGAAGAATGATTATGATGCTGTGATGATGAGAAGCTGAGGTACACTCAAGATAGATGCTAATCCAAATGTCTTTAAGCATGAATTTATAACCTTCAGGGGGTTCCATGTCTGGAAGTCTTGGAGAACTGAAATACTAGATTATTTCATTTAAGAGAGCTATTTCAGGCATGTGTTATCCATATGAAACAAATTCTTTGGTGACGGGACTGCTTTTAAATGCTCTATTTTACATGTTTTTTCTGTTTTGGATTTTTGTTATTATTATTACAGCTACCAAATTCATGATCTGTAGAAACAGCAAACAATGCAATGGAAATTTTGAACCAGGCCATTGACAACAGAGAAACAAACTTTTCCAGGTAATAAGCATTATCAAAAGGTAAAGAAATTGGATAGAGGGAAGAAGCAAACCTGAGCAGGTATTTCACTTCTGCATGCAACAGAAATAACATGAATAAAATTAAGTGTATGTCTAAAAGTGTGTAGTGCTGAAAAAGAGGACCAATGACCAAAACATCTTTTTTCTGACACTTGCAACATGGTTTTAAATTTTAATCTCCTCAAGAAGAAACACAACTTTATTAAAAATATCATATTAATCATAACTATCTGACAAAATACACTCCTGCATTTCATATATCACTCTTCACCCTTACCAATGTTTCCTGCCCTTGTGACAAAACTTATTTTCACTTGAGTTGTGGCAATCCAAAGAATTTACAGAAATACGCTGTAGATTCATTCAATTAAATTTTTCAGGTTAAATAACAAACCAGAAAACCCTGAAAGATTTTTTCTAACCCAGGTAACTCCCTGTGCAGGAGTGTTGGCACAACCAAAACTGAAGCACAGGGTCAGGAACAAGTGCCTAGGAACAGAAACCTCTAAAATTGGCTGTCTGGCTTAAAAGAAGAAAGAATCATATCTGAGTGTGCAGGTAGGAAGGCTGTTTTAAACAGAGATGTTGAAAAAGCACTATGATACCCATACTCTAATACAATCTGTAAGTGGGCCTAAAATGCCAGCATAACTCGCTCAACTGAAATAAAAAGAAGAATCTCTGGCATGCCACAGAAATACTGGGGAAAAAAAGAAGAAATTTCTTCTTTTGTAATGTCACCAGTGAACATCTAGTATGGCTCTTAAAATCCCTTTCTTATGCATAGAAGTGAATAAACAAAAGAAAGAATGACCTTCGATTCTTAGAATTTATTTGCCTTGAACATCACTCAGAGAGCAGAGATAAAAGACTTTTTTCTCCCCTCTCCCCTTTTTTTTCTGCATGAAAGGACATCTGCGAAGTTATATTTATAGAAAAAAATAATGCACTATGGAAAGAAAAAACCTCTAGATATATATGCATGCTAGATAAAACAATGTGTGAACTGAAGTTACACTGACAAAATTAACTCGGCTCTTCAGAAAGGATGATTTGTTATTTGCTATGTCTGGTTTGATTAGTTCACTCCTTCACAATCTTTTAAAATATAAATATTTAATAAAGAGTTCTTGATATACACATAAGGGAAATATGGATTCTTTGAACTTTACCAACACAGGAAGGTGTGAAAGGTTTCTTCACTGTCTCTAAAACTTTTGACAACCTTTGACAAGTTAAGGCATCCTGGCTTCTCATCCCTGCCAAGATATTCTCTCTTCTGTTGTCCTGGCGTAAGTGTTTACTCATCCACACTGTGAACCAGAGTGGGGAACTGATCTCGCTGACAAGTAACCCAGTTGGTTGAGCTTCCCAGCTGCACAACCAGCTGCCCCAGCACACTGAAAGGAAAGGGGAGGAATTAGCAGCTGGAGGTGCAGGCTAGTTAAACCAGCACTGCTGCTGAAAAATATGTACATTCCAGTACAGCCTCAGTCGTCTTGAATGTTGCTTTAAGGTTAATCGATACCAGAATGATGTAGCTTACTTTGTCTGATTTAATTTTTTTTAGCAGATAGCTTGATTCCAACATACATCTTTCAACACCATTTTCAGGTTGTGGACAGTGGTGAACCTTGTAATTTTTAAAATGTTATGGTATTTGCCGTAGGATTAAATAAGCCTTAATTAATAGTTTAGATGTTAATGTTTTAACAGGCAAACTATTTAAATGTCTGCATGGTTTAAATGCAACTGTGTTGGGTTTTTTCTGTGCAGCTGCTCAGTAAACTGAGAAAGAGAAACTAAAAGGAGAATATTCAACAGTCACCCAAAACCTGCATATTCCTTTGATGACATGTGGAACCGATAACTGTACTGAGAGCAAAGCTGAGAATGCCTCAGGATGCAGGAAGTAGAAGATTCTTATACAGACCAGCTGAGCCAAGGAAGTGAACTATATAATCCTTGAAAAAAAACCACAACAAGGTTAGGCCAATTCTTGGCCTAACAAGAGTACATAGTGTCCTGATTTGACTAAAGGTAACTAAAAGCTTACATTTTCAGGGACTTAGGATGAAATCATTAGAACTGGTTTCCCTGTTGACACTGGGACTTGTGATACTTGCATGAGACCTCATGTATTTTATGACATGATATGCTTTGACCCAGAGTTATTACATTTTTTTAATCTTTTCCCTTTTAAAGCTCAAAGGCAAGATGCAATAAATCTTGCAGACTTTTTTTTCCACAAAATGGTATGTGTGTGTGGTGTGCATGCCTGAACCAAGAAGCATAGTTTTACTAATCAGGGTTAGCAAGTAATGATACCTATTAACTACTAAATAATGGGACACATTCTTCTTTCATTGAGCCCTTATTTATCTTTAAGAAATCTGCCTAAAAGGAAGCTTAAACATTCTGCTGCTAATTTTATTGTCTTTATATATGTTTATAGAAAATAATAATATGCTTTATGTAACTTTGTAACAGACATTTTATTGAACCTACCAACATGGCAACTTTCTACTCTATATAAAGTTAAAATGAATATTGTCATTTTATACCATAATACTGATCTAATTAACATGTGAAAGGATTAGCTGCTACGGCATTGGATGCTATAGAAACCTCAGGTTATACAGATAATTAGAGACTGAAGAGGACTCTACCACATGATCCTCCAGGGCATGAATAAGAACAGCTATGCTAGGCTTTGGCTCTAAACTGTCCATTGGAGAAGCTCATCTCTCTTCACTGAATACAGTGAGAAATTAGGGAGATTTAGCCTAAGCTATAATTAGCTGGTGTGTATTCCCCCTAAGTACCAATGCAGAGACTTCCATCAACTTCGGTGGAACTTGAGTCAAATTTCTAGTCCACCCTCTGCTAACACAGTATCATTTGTGAAACTCTCTCACATTAAGAATTCTGTTATATTGCTTGCTTGGTAGCAAGAGAGATTCGTAGCCTCAATTAATAATTCCCATTTAAAATTTAATTTTTAATATTAAATATGTAAATCTGCTACCCATAAATAATTCTAAAATGTTAATAAAATAATGTAATCTTCAAAGTAAAACAGAGACATAAAATGTGTTCCTATCTGGTTTTGGAGGATGAAATCTGTTTGAATACCCACAGTATCTGTATATAAAAGTATGTAATTATTATTTCAAACAATCTGGAAAAATATGTAGTTGGCCACAATGTAGTATTAAACTAATGGAAAAATATTCGAGTAATATTCTTTTTGAAACTAAAATAACTTTCTTGTTACACCTGAAACATCAGACAAGAAAATCAATACACGGAAGTAGATTAAAGAATAGTCTAAAATGTTTCATATAAAGCAAAACAAATCAGTGCAACCACCTAAAATCTGAAAAGGAAATATTAAGAAATCTTGGGAAACCAGGTGAGATGAGAAATCAATATGGAACATAGACTGTCAAACAGAGAACATAGAGCCTACGTGTAGCAAAACACCTGAGCTGAATTCTAAGGTAAAGCTTTTTACTTAGAAACACTGTAAGACTCGGATAGGAGGCAGCAAGATCATCCTAGCAAGGACAGGTTTGAAGTCATGATTCCACAAACATTCCTTTTAGCTCAGTACCATTTTTTCCCACGTACCCTTATCTTCTCCTCTCCTTGTTTCCCCCCCACATTGCTCTCATGTGACTGCTTATGAAGCCATGTAAACTACATGAGGGAACTCATCCAGCCTAAAAATAAGCCTGCTGAAAATAACTACACAGGACAGGAATGAACTGTTGACAATGTGGCAAGAATAGCCTGACCTGGCACTCTTACTGAGAGAAACAGATGAAAAAATGTGGCCTAAATGAGCAAATAATTGTTTAACGTGCTATTCAAATATAAGCGCTCAGTCCTCAATGAACAGTTCCTATACAAAGCAAACAGAAAAAGTCATTTAGTTTAGCTTCCTTGGAAGAGATCTCATTTATCAGACTACAAACATGGTGTATACTCACACCTCTTGTTCTAAAAGAGGAAATACTGGTTTTGTGCCAATACTGTATGTTTCCTACTTTTTTCAGTGGGGAAACTAATGCCAATTTTTGCATTGGCCTTCCAGATCTAATAAGCTGGTCTGGCACAAAGGGGATATTTGAAATGGGCGAGTACTTTCTCCTGAGCTAAATCTGAATGTTAATAGGAACAACACAGGTTCATTTTGGTTGCTAAACGACACACCTATTAGTTCTTCAACCCTGAGGGAAAAAACAGGGTGAAAATACAATGAAAATTATTCAGTCTTGATGGCTGATCCTCAGAACCTGTAGAAACTAGTCTTTTAACCTACCTTGTGGCAATGAAAGTCTGAAGAGTAAGTGCAAGTGAAAAAGGACAAGCAATAAGCCACATAGGTTCTCCGGACGGACACCAGAAAAGTTTGTGCTTACCTCAAATGGGTTTGTAATTCATAAAGATGGAGCACAAAATTCATAAAGATGGAGCACAAAATTCATAAAGATGGAGCACCTTCCTTCCCTCTTCCCCCAGGATGCTCAAGTATTTTGCCTTTACACAGAATGTTTGAGTATTCCTCTTGTTTTCTACTTATCAAGGGAAGGGGGAGAAAAACAAATGAGGTACATTTTTGTTATATTTCTTTTTCCTTATCCATTTCTAAAGACTTTCTTCTAAAATATTTTAAGTTATATGGAAACAATACTAATATAGATGAAAACAGGAAAACTATAAGAGAGAATTTGGATAACTAGGCTACAGAAATTGTATGGGAAAAAGAGAGGAACTCAGTCAGTGATCCTTACCCATCCCTCCGGACAATGGGGAGTGATAAAGAACACCTTTATTAGTTCAGCTTTCATTCTATCACAGATTTTCTTATATTTGAAATACATTTGTTAAGTGTCCATGTGTTTTTAAGAAGGATATTATGTAAGAACTGAGAAAAAAGGGGAAAATTCGTAGGACATTTTTAAAAGGCATTTTTAATATTTACCTCTTATCCTTCAGTTGGGACTGGGACACTTCATTTGCTCAGGAGAGTGCCCTGCTCTTCCCACTCAAAATCATGACAATAAAGATATGACTAAATACCAAAGAACCTACTCCTCCTTTAAGACAGCATTTCGTGAACATTCCTGCAGTCTTGAAAATCATTTTGAAGGAAAGTGATGACTGAGATGCCACAAGCTATGCTAAACTGATCATGTATTAATACAAGGTACTACCCAGATGTGCCATTACTAGGTATCTTACATTGCAATGGTAACTAAAACTCCAACACTGAAGAGATTTTCTTTTTTCCAACCATCATTTCTTCGTCTCTAAGTGTTAGCACATGCTTATTTGAGTTTAATGCAAATACTTATTACAATCGCTATTATGTGAGGTTATGTGAGTGTATTTCCATAAAACTAAGCCATCAGTAAAGAAAAAGACTTTTAAACCTGCCTAACCAGTATATTCAGGCAGACTAGGAAATAAACAAACAAACAAACCCATACAATTAACAGCAGCTTGTGAGGGCCCAGTTTCTATCTCGGAAGGCTGAGGATAAGACTATGAACTTTATGTTTTATAGTTCTTAGGATTTTGTAGTTACATAAAGGATAGGACAACCAAGATCTACCTGCTCATACTTAGCCTGAAGCAATACTACTGCCAAACAAGTACTGCCCAAAACAGAGGTTTATGCAGCAGAGTTGTATACCAGGACAGAGACCAAGAACACATTATATGTCAAGTGCTCTGCAACTACGTGCTACATGTTTATTTTCCCAGGAACACACATTTAGTAACTACAGCATAACAGTACCTAATGATGGCTGGTCCCTTGTCACCATTGGTGTTGTGAAGGCAGAGAGCTGTCTGCCAGCAAAGAAATTCTCATTCCAGAGGGATTCTCTAATGTCAGAACGCAGTTGCTTTGCCAGCTCATGCAGCTAAACAGAACAGCTGAACACAAGTAAAAACTAATAATATACAAAAAGGCCTTAGTTAAGCATGTTGAAACAAGCAGCAGCTCTGTATCATGCTCTGTATCATTGCTAGCATGCAGCCTTCCCTTATGGAAAAGGAAAGGCAGCAGAAATCTGAGGCAGTAAGACCTCAGCTAAAAGTGGGTTGGAGGCCCACTGTCCTCTACCGGACTTAGCTCAGAAGCTGCCCATTTTCACCATTCTGAAATGGTGGGACCTGAGGATGTCCTCCCACATTACGCTTTGGCAGCCAAAAAGCTGCCCTTTGAAATGGTTGTCACCAAGTTAATTAACTGAGTTACTAAATTATTGGAGTGAAAATAATAACTATTTGGATTTTGATAATTAATTATTAAGGCAAAAAAAGGTCTGAGAAAACTATCTTTTTCTCAGGAGTTTCTGTACACTGGTTTGCGAGGGTGTGAAGAAGACAAGCGGCTGTCTGTATGATCATACAGTTTTTAAGTTATGCAAAGGCAATAGGATGCATGCCTGTAACCAGAGAAGTGATACATCTTTGCACTATATTTGGACGGCTTGGGACAGGACTACAGAAGAGATTACCAAAGGAAATTGCAACGACAACAATTCGTAGGAGCTAACTATAATCCCTCATAAACCAGCCTGTGCCCTGGGCACGCAGGATGAAAATCTCACCTATCGCTGCCAGGAAGCAGAGTCGCCCGTCTGCAGGTTCCTACCTCGCAGCACAGCTATTCCCCTTGTAACACAAGGGCGGAATTTCTGCTTCATTTCACTGGGGTGATGCTTGAAGTTAGTAGCAGTTTGTTCGCCCCATGTTTGTGCAACTAAGCTAACCCAATCTTGTCCCCAGCAAACTTTCAGGAGTATCTGTAGACACTTTACATATGAATTTAATCAATGGATTTCCATCAAATACAAACCATGCAACAGAGGAACAGCTTGTATAAAGCTATGCACGTATCTGCCGTCATCACAGACCACTCGGGCTTTGCTCTCATGGTTACCATGATATCATCACAATCCCTCAGAGTGCGTACTGCCTTCTCTCTCACCACAAATGTCAATTATTAATGCCTGTTCATCATAACAACACATCATCTAGAAACGCTTTCTGTTTCTCCCCGTATATCTTAAAAAAGAAGTCTCTCATAATTTCTAATACAAAAGTGCTTATAGGGAAAAAAGAAAAAAAAAGTGTTTGCAGATGTCCGAAAGAAACTATTTTCCTCTCCTGGATTAACTGGCCTGCTAATTACCCACAGCAAGTGTAGTGGGTGTTTATCACTGGAGGAGAGATAAGCAAGGCAGGTGGGAAATGTTTATACAGGCTAGACAACTAACTGTTCCTGGTGCCAAAACAAACAGGTGCAGATTTTATTGATGCAACAAATATGGAAACAAAACCAAACAAATACACAGTTGATGAGGTATATTTCTGTACCACAAAAACAGTGCCTACAAAGTAAAACAAAAGATGTTCTGTTTCCTGGTGGAGACACTTTCAAAGTTAGGATTTCTCCTCTACCTTCTGAATTCCAACACGAAGGATTACACCCAAGGGATTTTAAGAAAGTTGTCCCACAACAGCTGTTCCAGTATACCTGAAGAAAATGATTTGGCATATTTAGATCACCATTTTTCTTGGTGGTCTGACCTCAGATAGCAGCCTGAGGTGTGTGCTAATAGTACAGCCAATGGAAAAACTACCTTAGCAGCATCTTCCCACTCATCCAATGGTTAGAGTACATTGGATTATTGGGGGGGGTTAGTGGGCACCCCTCCGTCAGATCCAGAATCACACATCAAACTAAAACACTAATGTAAATGCAACATGGAAGCTTTTTTCTTTTCTGTGAAGTGAATCCTTTTAACTGCCCCCATGTAACCAACGTGGTTCACATAGGAGAGCAATGTTCGGGTGTGCAAAGTAGGACTAAACCAGAGGATGCACACCAGCTTCTAGTGGTGGTCGGTCTACAAAAACAGCATAGAGCTCATCTGGAGCAACCCACCCTACCCCCAAAAGGGTACAGCATGAACTCTGGATCCTCAGCACCAACTGTTTTACTCAACAAACTCATTTTATTAAGTAATAACTCCTACTGACTCTACTGCGAAACTCTAACCTGAATTTTTACCACCTATTTTGGACCAAATTAATTTCATCTCCTTTCACTGCTTTCAAACAACTTAGACTAATAATTTACCTTCCTGCTAAACTGTTTGTTCCATCTAGACAATGTAAAATATTTGTTTGCTAAGCTTATTTTAAGAACAAAATACAGCTAAGAGTAATGAAAGCTATGAGAGTTCTGTGGCAAAACACGCATACTACCAAAAAGAGATGCAATGAACTCCACTTTTTAAGGCTATGCGAAGACCTTAGCTGCTTTCTAAAAACAGCCATTTGATTTGTCTCATCAGAGCAGCTTGAAATTGGCTGTGAAGGTACCTATAAAATCATTGAGCAATTCCATGTTCAAACCTTATGCACGTTTTAAAAAGTCTTGTGAACTTACAGGAAGAAGTATTTCAGCAATTCTCCTGGCTGAAAGTCTGGAGTGGATGGAGAGGGGCAGGTGCTTCACACTTGAATAATGATGAGATGTGACACAGCGGTGTCAGTTCTGGGGAGCTGGGGTTACATTATTTCACTGTAAATTACTGTCCAGTTGCGTTTCCTGGCCAAAGAGAGACAATGAGATTATCCCAGATAGCCAGCCTCAGAGCTGAAGCTCTCATCCTGATGAGACTACTAATAAATGAATAATTAATGGAGACAGCTGAAGCAATATCATCCCATATACCCATTACCACGATGATTATTACCCACAGCATATTTACTAGGCGCTTCATTTCACTGCTCTGGGGTATGGGTAGGCCCAGACTGAGGAAACTGGGGCAACCTGCTTCGTTGCTGCGGAGCTTCGGGCATCCACTCAGAAACAGACCCTTCATGATGCTTGGCTATAGAGAAGGTTAGATGGGACAAACAGTTTTCATTTACACTTGGGGTGGTACACACCAATTACCTTTGAATAGCAGAATCACTTTTGAAAACAGCCAAAGTTCCCTTATTGTGTCTCTGTATCTCAAAAGCACGTGGCTGTAGATGTAACGTAGGGTAGCTGGTGCTGCATACTTTGACTCCCTAGCTTCCCGTGCACTAACTTCTCTGCAATTACTCCTTGAACTCATTACCTGACCTGAACTGTGAAGTACTCTCTGTTTCTGATCTCCCTGCTGCCCAGAAATGTAATCTTCCCACCCCTAGAGAAGGGAAGGCAGAAAAGAGAACAGGATAAAACCTAATGCTTCATTCAGCAATATCAGGTTCACAAGGATTTCCTGCAGTATTGCAGCATCTGGCTGTGGAACACCACGGTACAATGCAGCTGCTGCCCGTTTCCTGGACATGCATGTGATGGGCAGCAGTGGTTATAGGCCCCCACACTCCTCCCCCAGTGCAGCTTCTCATAAAACTTATTTTCTCCTGTCTGTCTATAGTGTCTGTCTCCTTTCTACGCTGTCTATAGTAAAGAGAGGAACGCATTCTACAGGAAAAATAATATGGTCAGTGCAGCAGGTAATCGCTACAGTGTGACCATCTTTAATTTGAAATATTGAACATTGCATAGGACGAACTCTGTGGAACACTTGATGGTCTCAGGTCTCAATAAAGTCCAAGTTATGTTAAGATCTTTGGCTCTCAAGAAAGTGTCTTAGAATCCTGAATGTTTTCATATACTTGTAGTTGCTCTTTTTCATCTTTACTACTTCTTTATTGTTGTCCTTTTTGCTAGAAATATCTGCAAATTAATGTCAAAGGTTATTTGCTAATTTTTTTGAACACGTATGCTGATCTGAGAAGTTACAGATTATTTAGTGATCTTAGTGACAGTTATTTTTAAGAGCTTTTATATGCCAGGTTATTGCATTTTCTTTTAAGAAGTTTTGCTTGAATCCAAGTCTTATCCACTATATCCTATCGACTTTGGGCATTTTCTAAGTTATACGAATAAAATTATCTATTTTCTTCCCCTTTTTCTTTGCAGTTGTTACTTGTAAACTAAGTAATTTTCAAAAGTATTCCCAGATTCTTTTTCCTGTTACTGTCTCAGTAGTCCATTTTAGTTATTAGTACCTGACATCTTTCAGTGTACCGGCCTCACTGTATTCAAACTATTTAGCATAATTGTTCATTTCATACATTTCTTGAGCAACGATCTAAAAATGAAAATAAGAAATCCATATTTCAGAGCATGCTATCAGCATATAAGAGTAGACTTGCAAGTGTTAGTTTCTCAGCCACTAAGTAAAACAGGAAGAAACTGTTACATTAGAAAGAAAATCAGAATATCTATACACGACATACTTCATTCATACCAGCCAGCTCCTTTTTTTTATCAGTAGTGCTTAGAAAATGCTTAACTATGATGCCTTTAATTTCTTTATGCAAAACAGAAAACCTGTAGCTCTGTGAATATTCCTTCAGATTCCTGTCTGCATAATTAATACTATAGAAGGAATTCCTCTGTTGTCCTGTGTCAACTAGTGACAATGACAATGGTAACTGTTTAAAGAACAGACAATTAGCATATGGGTATTTTATTCAGTGCAGATTAACGAAAGAATTAGTAGATACATGAGCATGTGGAATAACAATTTGTAATTTCTTAGAAAATATTTTGCTGAAGTTGATCTATAGAAAGTTTGGGGAGATCTGAACTACTATTAAAAACAGATGGCATGACTCATTTGTTAAACTGTCAGGAAGTGTCAGGTTGATCTTCCTTTTCTTTTGAAGTAACTCAAAGTACTCTACCTGCATGATGAGTCAAAGTTCTTCTCTATACTTCAATTACCTGCCTGAAAGAGCTGTGATATTTAGCTCAAGCTCTAGATGAAGGCACTGTAACTCTTTGCAACTTCTCCTTTGATGGCCCTGAAGAGCCTTTTCAACTTAACTATTGTGTCTATAAAATCTTACCAGAGTACCTGCAACAATAGCCTACAAGTCAAATTCATGGGCTGTGCATGCTGTCTTGCTGCAGAAGGACATGAGAAGCAGGAAGACCTGCGTGAAAGTCCTTTTCCATGGCCAAGCATCAGAATACTCCATCAGGAAATTGTACATGAAATGGGAATGACAAGTCTTGGAGACTGCTGCCATCTAGATAGAAGGTCTCAAACAGGTATTTCACCATACCTCGTTCTGTGGTCTGTACAACGATGCCCTCATGCCACATCCAGATGTCAGCAACATCTATCTCCCTGTAAGTTCTTCAGCACTCACTGGCCCTTCTCTCATTTATTACTTTGGCCACACCACAGAAATGCAAGTTACCTGAAAAGAAAATGCCCATCTTTTGCATAGACACTTATGTATTAAAAACGTCGTCTGCTTGTGACGAGATGCCCTAAGGAACACAGTTTCTGTCTGGACTAAGACAGACGAGAGAGAGGAATAGTCTTGGGGGGAAAAGAATACTCTGTGAAGAGGCGCTTTCTCCCTTGTTGAGCAGGATATGTTCACATGATGTAAAGAATAGCTCTTCACTCATGGGAAACACGGTTGCTGAGACTAGGTAATCCTAGTTACTAAATGAAGCTGGAGACACTCACACTTTTATTCATGTTAGCAGATGGACAGAAACTGCCAGTTTGTTCGGTGTGATTACAAGTCCCAAAACATTGTGCAAGTAGCCAGAGTGACTGATCTGATTGTCAGGCTGACACTGACAAATCAAAAAGTCTGACATCTACTGAAGCTGTCTCTGTTGGCAGGCAGGGTGGATAAAGCTAAGATGCTCTGGAGACAACTCAGCAGCATGTAAATTATGTGAGGATATTCCTAGCTGGATTGCCATCATGGGAACAAGTTTTGGGAACACTATCGGGGAGAAGAAGTAAATCTGTCCTCTGCTATGCCAGTTATGGGAATGAAATTTTGAGTTTCTCATCTAAAGTTTTCAAAACTAACTTCATAAGAAGTATTACCGCCTTCAGGGAGATATCTTTGCATGTTATCCCACACATTACTACATGTCTTTGTCAGATCAAGGGTTCTGTAAGCAGTGTCACTTGTGACCAAGTGTGGGTTCAGGCACTTACAGATTTATTGGTTTTTTTGTTTCCTACTTTCCAACTCCAGTCAGCACTCAAGATTCTTTAAAGGCAATATCATAGCTATCTTTTTTTTTTTTATTCTTTTAATTAAAGCTTATGGCTGTCTTTCTAGAAAAAAGCAGCAAATTACTTTTGTTTTGGATCACAGGTATCACTGGCTGTAATGGAAAGCTCAGCACTTTCAAGAACAAGGTTGTTATTCAGGTGCCTAAAGATGAATATAAGAGCACAGATTTAGGCAGGTGTTTGACATGTATTTCCTATTAGCATAGAATGAAAACATTCTGAATGGGGACTTTATATTACATCTTTATAGAATGAAGCATATTAATAAGATGTAACCAAGATGATAATAAGTAGCCTAGTCTGTCTCCTGTTTTCACAGCTTTTCCCATATTGCCTCATCTATAGCTTTTCATAATAATCAGTGCCTTTTCTTACATCGGAGATAGAAAATATTCAGAATCATTTCAGAAACTCTTTTCTGTCTGCTGATCTTGTAGTCAATGATAATTTAATCCTAACCAAAGCTCTCAGTCCGTACTATAATTATTAGTAGTATTTAATAATAGTATGAAGGTTCTAAGAATTCTATTCTTAGTACTACCGTTGCCATTCTGCATAAAAATTTCCAGTCTCTTCACACATTTTTTCATTCCCTATTCTTTAATCTAGTCTATTTAGATGGTGAATTCTTTTATTCTATGCTTCTATAATACCTAGGAGTTAGTGCTTTAGATATTTTCCTAAAATAATCTAGCCATGATGTTTTAGAAGGCTCACTGTTCTGCTGTAGCTCAAGCACGATGTTTCTAACTGCTGCCAGTACTGTTTAGTATTCAGATAAAGTAATATTTATACTATTATATATCAAAATAGCCACAGTAACTGGAGATACAGGTATTTAAAAAAACACTAAATACAAAGACACAGTGTATACATAATGCCTACGGCTCTATTCGTAGGAGTGAGGATTTCTCTACAATCTTGTGGTGACAAATGACTCATCCTAGCTATACTACAACATCCATGAAATTTTCCTAAAATTATATTGCGTAATTAGCAAACAGCATTAGGAAATTTACTGCAGTTTATAAAATATTTTAAATAATTATATATGATTATGTCATTAGTTCCTAAAGCACAGAGCAAAACGCTAAAGTTACTGTATGAGTCACTCAAACAACACGTCTCAATTTTTGGTGTCTATTGATTGCTGCTCACTGATTACAAGTTTTTATTAAATTTGATTAATATATTTTCTCTTAGTTTGGTGGCAAGTGATACAACAGGTGTGTTTTTCACTTCATAATTAATAGTCAATAATTCTGAGTCAATTTAGACATCAGCTTATTTGTTTAAAAGGCACCAAAATGTCCATAGCTCACCAGCTCTGGGATCTTCCAGGTACCCAGCCAGTCTCTCAAAGGAGCATTGGGTTGTGTGCAATTTGGCTTCCTAGACTGATTATGAAAGGCTCAGCTTTTGAAGTAAGTGATCATCATCTCTCCAATGAAGCGAGTTGGTTTTAGAGAGTGTTTTGTGGAAGATGCTTACCCTGCTAATTAACTGAAAACATTAGCCTGAGCAGAACCCTTGGCTACTGCAACTAGACTTCAACCTGCACCCTAGCTAGCTAGCTAGCTTCCGTACATTTAATTTGAGTGTCTCTGCATTAAAATTCTGTCTCCCTGTGCATTGAACTTTTGCTGCTCACATGTTCCTGTCCTTTTGCTCTAGTCCTATCAGAAGAATGAATGAGAGATTGACTCTACAAGTCCTGTGATAAAGCACTCACCTAGAATAAGACAACAGTCAGGTGTAGGTCCTTTCTCCAGTGTATTGCTGGTTATTTATTCAAAGTGGAAAAGCTTCAAACGAGGCTAGAAGACAGACTAAATCCTAAATCCTTAACGCATTACCTTGGAAATCAAAATAGTATACGAATCAGGACTCAAAACTTTCTCCAACTGGAGGCGGGGTACTTGACTGCTTTCAAGATCATGGAAATTATTCTACGTCCTGGCTAGGCGCCTTCTTCACTGAACTATTCATTTCAGTGGGATAGGAATACGAGTATCTATAGTTGAGGAAAGTCACATGGCTTGGTTGCTTAACCTACATGAGAATTCATGGAGAAATAGTTGCTTCCTTGTCATCCAGAGCCAGATATCTAGCCCACTCCCTTTTTCAGTTTCCCATAGATGAGTTTGGGAAGTTGGCCATTAAGTTAATGAACTTCTGTGAATCCCATTCTTCAGTATTTACTTTCTCAGTAAACTTTATAGAAAATTTAGACATGTAGTATAGAACGAGGAGTTCCTTAAGTGGTAGAAAGACTGAAAGCCAAATGATATGATACTGAGAGATCAATAAAATGCAGGTAAAAACCATGAATTTTTTCCTCGCCTGTGTTGGAGCTAGCACGTTGGAGTCAATATCCTTTACATTTTATGACCTTTAAAAAGCCAATACTAATTTAGATGGGTTTATCCGAGGGAAAGAAATGGAAGAAGCCCAGCATGTCAGAACCATCTACCCAAAGCTGACCAGTTATCCATGCATCTCCTGAACTCTAACAAATCAAGAGACTCGTGTATGCAACAGATACAATGGGGCTCAGAAACAACATAGTTCATGATTAATCACACATTATTGCTCTTGTTTTTTGCTTTCAGCAGTAGCCCCTTCTCAAAGGAAGAATAAGCTACCCTGCAATTCTCAGACATTCAATTGCTGCAGTTAATAGGCTATCTCAGGAATCTCTTGTTATTTAAAAGCCACAGAAAGCTGAAAAATAATCTTGCAGCCTGCAATTTCACAAATATAGCAGGTGCAATGATCCCTCTCCTGAAGCCTTTGCTGTCAAATACAGATCTGTGTGCAACGTAAGAGTTCATTCTAGATGTATAAATACATCTAGACAATAATACACAAGTCAACTTCAACAAGTAATACAGAAGTCAACATCAGAGACTCTTAACATATCATCATTACCTGACTATAAAGTATCATGAGCTTTTCACTAATGGTCCGCCAGGCTGACACACACATACACACACAGAAAATCACCTAGTCTTATAAAAAATAAAGAGAACTGATATCTTGATAGCTAGTTCCATTCATTAACCAACTTTATAATTAAATCCTTGTGTATATTATTTGAATTTATCTTGCTCCATTCATTAGATCCCATAATTTTTTTGTAACTTACGTTACATAATCCTACCAAGTTTAATACCATTATTTAAAATGAAGCACAAAGTGAACTATAATTTAGAAGTTAATGTTTCAACAAGTTTTCAACTTGTTAGTTTGCTCCTAATAATAGATGCATGCCTGCAACCATTTTGCTTTATACTGGTGCAAGTACTGACTTAAATACTAAGTTTAATATATATATATATTTAAATTTTGCTTTTCCTGTTGCTGCTTCTTGAAGACTAAAAATGGTTGTCAAACTAAAACTGTAAAAATATATTTATTCTATCGTTTTCATAGATTAGAGCTTGCTACTGCTGCATCTACTACAACTTTGAAAGCATACTGCAGCATGACAACTTTAATATTTTAATATGTAAAGATGAACTGGCATACTTTGTATATACACACTTATTTGTTGTGACATCTGATAATAGGAGACAGCAATTGTTTTTGAAAATTACCATTTAAAGCTGTGACACTTAACATGTTCACTGTACACAAGAGAGTAATATGTTATGACTGGTACTTTGAAACTATAACCATAATATTTAGAAATTTGCAAATGATTGCTGTACATTTGAAATTAAAAAAAAAAAATCAATGCAGAACTTCAACAAAACTCTTAAAATACGGTTTATGTAACTGGTTTCCATTCTTGAAAACTATTTCAGATTTGCATAGTAATAAAAATAACAAGTCACAATAGCACAATGGAGGCTTTTTGTTGGTGGCAGCAGTGGTTTTGCTGAAAATATTTACAAACTGGGTAGAGTCATGAACTCTCCTACTATCATGAGATCTTGAGATAAAGTGTGAGCTTCCCTAACAATCGTACAAACTTGCATGGATAAAATTTGTAGGCATACATTTATAAAGAACAGAGTATTGGCCTCACTGTATTCCTAAAACCAACAGGATCGGAGTTTGCCAGAACTGAATACTTCAGGGAAATCTAATAGAAATAATCTAATAGAAATCTAATAATCTAATGATCATATCAGGACTGTTACAGATATATTTTTTATTCACACTATAGGTATTTTTACTTCTCTACTTCATGGATACTGAAATAATTTCACCCTTCTATTTCTTAATTAAAGGAAGGATGACTTTTAAATATCTCATTAGTTTTCAAGATATATCTTTCATTTCTTCTATAATCAATCCTTTGTCGAAGAATATTCCCAGCAGCAAGTGGTATCTGATGTCAAATAAAACCACATAATAAACTGATTTATTTTGTCCTTGTCTTTAAGATTTACAGTGGTTCTGTATTTGTCTTGAAATTAGTTGGAGGGGGAGAGTATATTTGGGTTTTTATTTTCTTCAAAAATATGTACACATACTGAATTTTGAACCACTATCTACAGCAATAACAGCTCAGTTGCTAGGAAAGGTTGCATTCAGTGTCATATCACACTGATTGTGGACCTATTTGGTACCATGGTCTTTCCTAGAAAACTTGACTGACAGTTATGAAATATAACACATCCTGGTAAGGTCTTTGGTCTATTCACATTTTCTCCCATGGATTTGTCTGCTTTTCTATTTCTTCAACCAGTGTCTTACTGGCTTAGTCAGAGAAATATTCAGGATGCAATTTTCTATCACCTTTGCTGCAATTTTGTGTGTGTCTGGCCAGCTTCACTGGCTTTCTGTATATATATATATATATATATATGGGGGGGGTGTCCTAAATTTCTAGATGTCACTAAGTAGATTTCACTAGGATTCCATTTTGCATAGATAAAACCAAGAATAACAGTCCTGTCTGCTTTCTGTAATGCCCTTCACAATGTTGCCAATTTTTACTAAAAGACACAGTACTGCATGTGTATGCCTTGGGGGCAACACTATTCTTATCACCTCTAATGCTTACTACTGCATTAAAGGCTTGCTATATTTTCTGCAGCATGCTATTTATTTTACTCTAGTTATACAATCTCTGCAATTGCTAGCCTAACTGCATTGTTTCATTCAAGAAGAAGCTGACATTTTCCCTGGTTAGCGTAAATCTATACTATTGACTTTTTTGTAGTGCTTTAATCTGTGCATTGCAAACTCTGATCCCATAAAATATTTGTACAGACATACAAAATAGCAGTGCTTAACAGATGGCCTTGTCTGCAACTCCCATTTTCTGCAAGGGTGCCAGTGAAAGCACCTCTAATACAGAAAGCATAGGTGCATATTTAAGTGTTGGGAAATTCCTGTTCTGCACCTAAAAGTGAACAAAGTTGGCTGTGTTACAAACACAAAAAAGTCAAATCGGACTTACTACCAAAGGTAACCGGTCTTGTACATAGATTCAGTCTTAAATTTGGAGAGGTGAGCAAGACTAAATCTAGTCTAAGTTCAGAATAGCGACTTCCACAACTTCAGAATAACTGACATTGGATATAAGTTTTGTTTTCAGATCCTTGAAGAGCAGGCCATGATAAAGCCAGAAGAACACACAGTTTCCCCCGGACTCTTCCCCTGCAAAATATCAGCCAGGCAGATTCATTGATGCGACAGCAGAATGGAGAGATTTGTGGGTGAAAAAATTACTTTTATGGGGAGTTCAAAGCAAAATGTTGAAGGCTTCAAAAAAGATTCAAACCTAGAAGTTTTACAGTGTTCCCTGGCCACTGTGCCAAGCCTTTCCACATAAAAGTCAAATGTGTTCCACATGATTCTTCCTACCTACTGTGTAACAGTTGACTAAGACTGTGAACATGACCCTAGGGGCTGGTGAGTAGGATGTTTTCAGAAAAAAACGTAATCTGTTTTGGAAACAAAATCCCCCAATATATATATGAGAAGGACCTGAGATTGTTTGCTAACTCATAGCACAGGACCATCTATTTTCACTGTCCTTTGGTACAAAGTTACTGAGAAGTAAGGAGGCAATTAGTGTGGGATAAAAGTAATCTGAAGGAGAAGACTGCAGAGAACTTGGTGCAGCATTGTACATTTTGGACAATTCATAAAGGCTTCATGCTGGGACAGCTCATCTTTACAACAACAAAACAGATATGTCTTCCTGTTAAAGATACTGAGAGAAAAGTTTAATTTTCTTTGGAGCATTTTAGAATTTCTCTCAGTTGTCTGAACTCCCCCAGTCCATGTCAGTTAAGAGGAGTGTGTGGGGGGAGAAGAGTATCCACTTGCTGGAAGCTGGGTAAGTGAGAGCAAAAGCAAAAAATACCAATTACGATGCAATTACTCCTCAGGCATGACTGTAGTGGAGTGCTACCCACTCACCAACTGCCCATATCTGTGGGTTGTCTCTAGTTTAGTTTTACTATAGTTAAGGAAATGTTGCATTAGTTGTCATTCGCGTAGACTGTGAGAATTTAAGTACTGTACTGGTTCTCCTTGTTATTTTAAAAGATGTGTTGCTTTTAAAGCTTTTTTTTTCTTGGAAGACAGACAAGTACAACTAGTTTGACTGACAAGCACAAGGCAGATTTATCACTATAGACCCATTTGATTTGAGACTTTTATATCTAAATAGCTGTATATATAATTTCAACATGGATAATGTGCTATCTTACAAAGCATGTTACGCTAGGCCAAAATGAATCCAGAACTTCCCCCATCTCCAATTATGTTTATTAGGACTTGTGCAACCATGAGTTATTTAAATTGGAATAAGCTCAGCCTAATGAAAGAGCTTTGCAGAATAAGATTTAAATTTGTTAGAGAGTCCTGGGAACACAGTAAAAGCCAAAGGGTCACTCTTAGGCAACTGAGCTAGATTTTAAATTAAGAAACACAGGAGTTTCTGTTATCGTGGAACACTAGAGCACAAGTATAGGAAAGATAGGATTAAAGAGCATTAATTTTTCAAATCTTGTCTCAGCCACAGAGATAGAGAATAGAGGCTGTTAAAAAAAAAAAGAAAAAAAAAAGAAAAAAAAAAGGCACACTGAAAAGAGACCAGTGGCAGGTTACTTTCTTCCAAGAACAAAGGCAGGCAGAAGACTACAGCTTTTCATTTTTGGTTGCTCATCTGCATGCTCATCCTTCTGTGGGCAGAACAGCACCCCCTTCCTTCCTCTACATTTTCTACTCAAGAAATCCTGTAGATTTTTTCTTTGTTGAGCTGCTCTATTATTTCACAAGGAGAAGTTATAGTAGGCTTTCAGAAGAACAGTAAAAGATGTTTCTACCCCAATAATACTTAGTGTCTGACAAGGTGCTTATAAAAAGGAAAGGGCAGCATCTACCAGACAACAATGTAATCTGCTTAGGTGTGAGGATTAGAAAATTCATTGTGCTATGAACATAATGAGCAGGCAGTCATTTCAGTAGAACTTGGTGACGTCAAATATGGTCTTTTGAAGGTCAGCAGTTGAGATGATCTACATTATTACAAGTTTAGAAAAGGACCAAAAGTTCTTTGATCTGCATAAAATGTCCCATAAATTATTTTGTTGACCTTTGCAAATAATTAATTTTAAAACACTATATGTTTTGGTGATCTACCTCAAGGAAAGAGAGGTCTATGATTCAGCACCAGGCTGCAGCCGTTATTCTCTGTGTTCTAATTATTTATAATTTTATATCTAGAGTGAAATCTACTTTTTTTCCCATGTAGGTTGTTAAAGCAGATATATAATAATTCTTTTAAAAGATATTTCTCTGATATAGATATATAAAACCTAAGT
This sequence comes from Fulmarus glacialis, assembly GCF_000690835.1. Classification (NCBI taxonomy): domain Eukaryota; kingdom Metazoa; phylum Chordata; class Aves; order Procellariiformes; family Procellariidae; genus Fulmarus; species Fulmarus glacialis. Next base: position 23,520 of record NW_009199817.1, on the reverse strand, counting down.
GTCTTCTTTTTCTAAAAATGTCTGTAGCTTTACAGATGAGGCAGTTCTGTGATTTTTTTTTTTTCTTTTTTTTTTTTTTAATCTAGCTTTATCAAAGCAACTAGTCCTAAGATTGGGGGTTCTGTGAAAACGTTATTATGAAAGACACATTTTGGGATTTTTAGCTTTTAGCATAACAAGCAAAGATGATAAAATGCAAAATAGATTTGGAACAGAGACTCTGTAATGGACCCAGAAATAAGCATGAAGTCTCTGAGGATTTCTAGAGACTAGAGGTGATATATTTTCACTTCTGCAAGAGGCAAGGAGAAGATAGGTCAAGTGGGGAGAAAAAAAAGGAGACAGAAGTGGAAAAATGTCTATATACATTAATAGGAAACAAAACCAGGACAGAGTATAAAATCGAAGTTAACACAAAAAGAACTAAGAAATAAAGAGGAGGTACTTAATTGTATGAAGAGAAGAGAAAGGAAAATAGGTAGGAAAAGAAGCACAAAAGAGAAAAAAAGTCACAATGGGTGGACTTGATTGTCTCTTAATCAACATACTGAAAGCAGCCTTAACAGCTGACCAGAGTGAAGATTTGTCCTAAGTAAAGGTTATCTTAAAAAGCAAAGCTGAATCACTTTTGGTTCCACTTAATTATCAAAAAAAAAAAAAAGATAAAAGAAAGAAAAAAAAAATTGCATACCATGACAGAATTCCATTTCAGACTAAGCAAGAGGAAGAAATTATGTGAGTGTGTCTAGTTCATGCAGCAAAAAGGTTATATTTTGGTACTAGCACCAATCTTCTCAACTGCTTTTTCCATCATATGAGTCATCAGTGACATAGATCTGTATTTTAAAGGAGTTATAAAAACATATTCACAAAATTACCATCTCTGAATGATCATCTGACCTATTGATGAAGACATTCAGACACGATTAATGTCTTGACCTAGGAGAGTTATTAGTCACATGCTTAAATGAAACTTAACAAATCTGAAATAATTTCTGTAAGTTATTGCTTGAACTTAAGCAAGACCTTCATCACAGAGAAGCTTAAACCCCTATGTAATTCTTTGCCTCACATCACTCTGCGCACACTGTAAAGCATCAGCCACTTCGCTATTGTTATTTTGACTATTCGCTGCAACTCATCAGGTCCTTTGTTCATTTCAAGTATTGCTCCTTCGTCCCATGAATTTGGGGAAAGAATTTTGATTTGCACTTATACTAGCCCATATTCTAGGGGAAGGTGGTAAAGAAGGGTTGGCCAAAAAGTTAGATGACTGAACAGTACTCTGGAGGCCTGGATGTGTTCTGTGTTCCATCACAAACTCACAGTGCGACTTCAAGGAGTTAAATATTGCAGCCTTTACTTTTTAGATACCTTGCTACATCGTGGATAATGAAATTATACCTAATTAATAGCTAAATTACCTAACTTCCTATATGATACACAAGAAGAATTCACAATGCTAGCAAAACTAATAAAATCTGAAATGCAGAATGAGGAGGCACCTAAGCCATCCAGTAGAAAATCCTGTGGTACAGAATACACGTGAAGGGCGCATGTGAAGGGTACAGAGCTGTGGTGTAACTGAGAGCGATTTCTTCCCACTACAGAATCTACATCTGCAAAACCTCTCTTGGAGGTAGGTACTCACAATGACTACTCTTCAGAACACATAAAAGAAACTAAGCAGCATTACAACACATCTCCAGTTTTTCTGGTAGTATAATGGTTAGGAACCTCACCCACCATTTGATTCACCCAGGTCCAGCTGCCTTCAGTGAGCAGTTGCATTAGGTCAATAAGAGACTTTCAGTTTCAATGACCTTACAATTCACAGAGATGTTATCTGTGCCTTGGTGAGACAAACAGCAGGTAGTTACTTGCACATATAATTGTTGAGAAGCATTTAGGCAATGACTAAGGCCAAGCTCTTGTTAACAGAGAAAACCACTGACAAAACAGTGCCTTTAGTATTATTCTATGTTACTGAATACTCAATAGCCATTTTGAGTTGTACTTACCAGCAAGAAAAAAATTTGGGAAGAAACTATTTCCTGATTAACATTTTGTTTGCTGCCCAGAGGCTGATACTCTGAGTAAATCTGAAAGTCCTCTAGTTATTTTCTGAAAGGGTTGGTTTATGAGCAGTGAACTGTAATGACCTAAAACGTCATCATTTTTCATAATTTACTCTATTTATGAGCTTTAAAACTATACAATTATGAATATTGTAGATGTTAATACATATATACATATAGATATGTACATGGAACACTGATTTCTGTTATCTACAGATAATCTTATAATTTAAAAGTATAAAAGCTGATCTGTTGTTTTTCTTATCACAGAGGGCTTTAGGGTTTAAAATAATTTAATAAAGATTTCAGATGAAGCTGGAATAGTTGGTGATTCATAGGTCATCAGTGGGTGGCAGGTGAGAGAAGGGAAAGCCTAAAGCAGTTAAGATTTTAATGAGACTCAGAGCTAGTTTTCAATTCAGATCATTATTAGTTATTATTTTTTCCTGTTATTTTAACCAATACACAATGTTAAATATATTCTCTTTTCTCAACTTTTGTTTAGTCTAATTTGTTCTTTCCCTTTTCTCCAGAGATTTTCTAAAAAGCAAAAAGATTCTATCAGTGTTTCAAAAAACTAAAGCGTTAGTAAATATAATGAAATTTTAGCCATAATGTTATTCTTGAAAGGGAGGACTTAAAAAAAAAAAAATTAAAAAAGAGAACAGTTTCAGTTACCAATTTTGATTCTTAAAACTTCACAAGTTTTGAGTAAAATTACTATGGAAATATCATAATTTTAGTGATGCATCTTCTCTTATACAGCATGTATTTATTTAGAATTGAACTTGTGAAGAGAAGCCAGAATTTCACAAGTTTCTACAATTTCCCAAGTAAATTCAGTTGAATATGTTAACCATTTCTTATTTAAAGAAAGCTGTCTGCCCCACTTTAGCTGAGATTGCATGACAGGGGTAGGATCCAAACTTTTGGAGACCTGTTTTAACGTACCAGTTAGTTCTACCTGAATTACCCAAAGTGCATCCCCAGTTGAATTGCTGAAGCTGATCTTTTTTTTGTCATTTGGTTTTAGCCTAATCTTATGATGGGGAATCTCTCTTTCTCTCACCCTGTAGATGGGAGGCAGCCATGTCTATAGCAACAGTTCCTTCAGAGAGGTTAATGAATGTATGAACCAGTTGGACTGGCTGAATAACAAGATAGTGAAAGGAACACGCAGCATTGTCCCTAATATCAAATAAAAGCCAAAGATAAAGTTTAGAGAGTTTTTGACTACACAAAGGTCTTTGAATAGCTTCTGGTCCTCACTTTTCATAGGCCTATGTCCTTCCATAGAGAAAAAAGCCTGGCTTCACTTTTTTTCCCCTAGGAACATATATCATCACTGTGCAGGACATCTGATTCATCTACTTTTCATTTAAAAACCAGAAATAACATGGTTCTGGTATTCTCCATTCTTCTTCCACTCTCTTTAGCTTCTCCAATCTATTCTGTTATTCTTTGCCAATGACTTTAAGGAACAAACATGACCTCTCCTCTTCACACACAGGAGCAATAGAACCTCTTGTGCTAAGCAGAAGGACTGGAGGACAAATAAGGAATATGGCTCACAGTCTGCCAAAACCAAAACATTTTCACAGAGCTTTTCATTATGACAGAAGCTGAGAGAAAAGTCAAAAGAAAGTCTGAAGATCTGTTCATACACATCTCTGCACCCTTTTATTTTCACAAAATTAATCAAGTCCTGAGATTGAAATCTCTTTGGCTCAACTCTCTGCCTGAGAGTCTGGAAAGACAGTGTTCTCTCCTTTTCCAGCTGCATAGGACTGTGACCTACCAGAGATCCTCAGCTTCTATCTACACCTAGAAGAGAAATGTTTTCTTATACATGCTCTGAATAAGGGAATGAATAGTGTTTCTTACTACTGTAAAAGAAACAAATAAATCAACCAACCAATCATCAACACAGTAGCACCACAGAACTGTGCTACCTCCTCCAGAATGTTTTGTGCAGAACTGACAGCATAATATGCACAAGCACAAGTTTGTTACTTCGTTCTGACTAATTCCTCAGGGAATGCCCTGATTCTGCAGCAAAATGACAGTTTGATGCTAAACTCTCCTGCAACCTCAACAGGTTAAATTAAAGAACCTCCACAGCGTGTTCAATGTCACCCCCAAACTGAATAGAAGCAGAGGATTATTACAATCTACAAGACTAATGTAATGATTAACTCAGATCTTGAAAAAGTCCAGGATTTAAAAGTAATGGGACATAATTCTTATTCTACTAATAACAGTTGTATGAGGATTCTGGTCCAGTGACCTCACTATGACTGCATATTGTTATATTGGTGCATTGAGAGAAACAAGACTGTTAGATTGTAGCCAAAAACAAGAATGTGCAAACATATTCATCCTCCCTGTGCTTCCACATTAGCATCTATGGTGTCTCATACACAGGCTCTGAAGGCAAACATTAATGAACTTCATATTTTAAAATCTCTAACGTGAAAGCTGTCCTTGGTCAATTAGAACGACCCCAAGGCTATACCTGCTATTGACATCAGTTTAATAATCTTTGTGCACAATATTCAATAAAGACCTTAGAGGCAGTGTAAGTGATTTTATGTTTCTTGATTTTTTATTTTCTTTTTCTGCAGAGCTCATATTCGGTCATTTTAAAGAAAATGTTTTCCACATAGGTGCTTCTATGCATGTACAAGCATCTTATACAGGAAACACAAAGAGCTGTTCTCCAACGTAAGAAGGTAGGACTAGGGATTGCTTTGACCTGGATTTCATTAACAAAACCTACAAATAATTCAATGACTATTAGTATAGATTTTTTTTTTAATGTTATTAACAAATGATTTTATATTCTTACTGTCACTGTACCTAGGCCAGGAAATGAAGATACCATTTTGCTAGGTATTGTACACAGTAAGGAAGAGAGTTCCTTCTCTTTTAAAAAATAAGGTATTTGAAATTTTAAAGAGAAAAAAAGCAATTAAAAAAAACAAAAGGCCGGGGGGGGGGAAGAGTGAAACAAAGCTATTCAGCATCACAGGTGGCTATCTCAGTACACCAGGGACTTTCTTTTTGTATGCATGACAGTGAAGAAGCTCACTGAAACACAAGTGATTTACAGTGATTTTGTGTGAGATTAGAGTGAAGCCCTTCAAAAATATGCATGCTGTTGAATTTCTAGGAGACACTGGTAAAGAGGTAGTTTTGCATGCAAAGTCTCAAACAATTTGTAGTCCCGCTGATATCAAAAGCAAAAATCCTACTGAAGAGAAGCAAAAAAGCCAAGCTATAATCTGTATCATGGTTTCTAGACAACAT
>NW_009199817.1:0-18107 GCF_000690835.1 Fulmarus glacialis | reverse complement strand
GATTACAAAGATCAAATTTACAATTAACCAGAAAATAACGTTGTTATTGTGAAATTAGCAAAGTTGTAGCAAATTAAGGGTTAATTTGTAATAATAAACTACATCTTTGCAACTTGCAATCTTTTAGTTTGCAAATACAGAGTTCTCAGAGAGCTTGCTGTTAATATGGAACTTGATATAGCACTTTCATGATCTTGTATATAATGATAACCAACCATCAAAAGAAAGAATAATGTAATATACAAATTAAGAAGGTAATTTTAGAGAGTTAATTAATGATACGCCCTATAGCACTGAATTTTGTGCATTTGTTTTAAAATATTCAGAATCTATGCACATAATTCTCTCACTATCTTAGCACTGCACTTTTTAAATCAATATTATTTTTCTTTTACTAGAAAACACAACTTTTTACTCTCTTTTTCACCATTATTCTATGGTCATGGCAAACTTCCCCACCTCCAACACTCCTGAATTATCCTAACGTGCTCGGGATTCTGATCTACGCAATCACTGATCGGTATCCCTAATGACCACAATCTGCTTTCCCTCAGGCACAAGCTGAACGCTGGGGAAAGGATAAGGAATCTCCCCAGCTCCTGCTAGGAAGGTCTCTGCGTGGGACCATTCCAGCCCTCTGGAATGAGAAGTCCTCTGTTACCACCTGAGCCCTTTTGTCACCGTTGGCTGGGCTGTATAGCACAGAGCAGAACACAGCCACTAACACTGGGGAACAGGACTGCAGAAAAACTGAAAAGACTGCTTGATCTCCAAGCTTAAGTTTTCTTCTAGTTGTGTTCCCCTTTGCCCTATAACTCTCATGCTAAGTTCTGCAAGTAGCACAGGATCAACACAATGATGAAGAATTACCCAACCGGGGCAGTTCGGCTGCCAGCTAGCAAAAACGCTCTGCAGGAAAGTAAAAAATAAAAAATAAATATCATGCTTGTATTATCCCAGGGCAACAAGGAAACTGAATTTAGGCTTTCTAAGCTGTCTTTCAAAAGAGGATAGTATTAGCCCTCTTGTCTGAGTTTCTGAGAAAAGTTAGCTAAACTTGAACACTGAACTCAATCAAACATGTTCAGGACCCTTTGGAGACTTAAAATATGTGGAAATGAAACCATAACTGTTTAATAGGAAATAGGCCTGCATGATGGTTGGCTCAGTTGAAATAGTGATACCTCCCGGCATGTGGACTTTAGGCATCCCAAGCTGATATTTGTGATAGAAAGCTAGCCATTTAGCCTCTCTGGCCAGCCTATTTAGATATGTAAATTGTGCTTAGCTTGTGTTTTGGACACTTGCATTACATACTATGTCTCCAAAATTATCGATTTAGGCACCTAGAATAACAATTCAAACATTGTTGTTATTTGCACAATTTTACAAAGTGAATAAGACCATTTTTTACCTTTGTGAAAAATAATGTTATGCTGAGACCTAGGAAACATATATGAGGAAATGTTCTGATGATTAAGCCAAGTGGCAGTAGGCATATTGAACAGTCGAGAAGGAAGAAACATCAGATTTCTGAAGGGTAGATCAAGCCCAATGGGTTTGACCCACTTGATCATCACTGAAACAATATCCCCAAACTGGATTGCACTGACATTGCTCATTCTCTTCTGGTAGGACATATAATGCTAGACTTTTTCCAGAGAAAAGGAGCATGCCTTCTTCCATATATGGCAAAGGAAATCATCTCCCGAGATGCAGTTCCTTTGAAAGAATCTATGTTAATGAACTTGAGAACTAGTCTGTTTGAATGCCACAAGTATGCAACAGGAAAATGCAGAATTGTCTCTTCTGCCAAGCAAAAATCAAAAGAGGAATGTTCATATGCTAGCAAAAAGTTTTCTGAATAGGTCTGTTGTACTTGACAATTTCCTTACTTTTTCTTTGACTTCACTCAATTTCTGAATTTCTCATTAAAAAAATACATGTTTATATTGATCCATAATAAAAACTAGGCCAATGTACTCCAAAATTTCATTGCAAACAGAGAAGATGGCAAAGTAGTTCACAGCGCTCTGATCCTTTTTCCCAACCTCACTGTAGGGAGCCAAGGTTTAATTTATTGCAGTGTAAGAAAGGTTCTGCCAGTTGAGAAGAATCCCAAAACAACCATTCCCTCTTCTCTCTTTCCTGGATATGTCCCAGCCTACTCCCTGCCTCCAATTTTCAGCATAGATTTAACAGGTCTGGGCAGCAGAGCAGGTACAGGAGGCAAAACACTATCCCAGGTACTCTGGGATTGTGTTTTATGGTGTCCTATGAACTCAGGGAGATCACTTTTCCCTTCAGTGTTGTTTCTGTGTACTGTACTAGGGCAACAAGTGATCATAATGAAGTGAGAGTCAGATCCTGAGATGGTATGAATCAGTATACAACTCATAGCAGTGAATAAACCAAGGGAAGAATACAGTTCTCCATATCTTATATTGCTTCAAATATTCCTCTGCTGATTTCATTGCTGAGCATCCCTTGTTCATAAACTGATCAAGCCAGGAAATTAATAAAAATTCTTTAAAAAGGCTACTTTAGATCTTATAGGAATCTTCTTCACTGGTATCTTTTTCCAGGCTCAGTCAGTTCTACAAAACTATTGCAGAAATCTCAAAAAGGAACTGTTTCTATTTGAACCTAGTTTCCTCTTTCCCCTTTCCTATCCTTCTCACAAACACATGTGCAAAATAAAACTCCTAGAGTTCTTTCTCATACCTTCTGATGGAGCTGGTGATAAGTTTATCACATAGAGCTGGAGCCGCATTTTCTAGTTCTGAATCATACTACTAGGTTTTACAGTAACAGTTATAGTATCCCTTTCCCTCTTACTGGAAAAAGTACGAGATTCAAACATATTGAATTTATCCCATTTCCAAGAATCTGACTAGATTTCAGCCTGTAGTTTCTACCATAGTAAGTGTCTCTATATCAGTTGCCAAAACTGCAGCATTTGCTTGCACCTTTCTCTTAAGCTGGAAATGAATCCTGAGCATGCAGCATCACCTTAAAATATGTTTCTGAGGTGTGGGAGGAATTTTAAGATCTGAAAATGAACAAACCATGGAAAATATCTTGAAGCTAAAATATGATGATAGAATGACATAGCGACTGCGTCATGATTTTTTTTTTTTTTCTGGTTAAAGCTGCCAGCGTTCACTCTTCTAGAGATTTGGTATGTGTTAAATAGAGCAAAAACATAAAGCTTCAGTAAGGTTGTATAAAGGACATAATTTTCTCCTAAGAATTAATCATTCACGCTTTACCTTGAAATAAACCAGATTTGATACAAAGCGCAAGTATAGGAAATTCTTTCAGTCCTAACTTTCAATAGTTACAAGAAAACTTCTTTGAAATGGTCTACTTTTAATTCCCAGTCTGTAAGATGGAAGTTAGAATAAATTTCAGGCTTCATGCTTGTAGTAGATGGGCTCCAGCCAGCAATTAAGCACACAGCAGCCGCTCGCTCACTTCCCCTCAGCGAAGAGGGAAGGCAATTGGAAGAGCAAAAGTGAGAAAAAACTCATGGGTCAATAAAGACACTTTAATAAGTGAAGGAAAAAAGGAACAAACCAACCAACCCACCCCAAATGATGCAAAGGAAATCACCACCAGACTGATGCCCAGCCAGTCCCTGAGCAATTGCTACCTTGGAAAAACTACCCCCCAGGTTTACTGCCAAGCATGATGCTATATGGCATAGAATATCCCTCTGGTCACTTGGGGTCAGCTGTCCCAACTATGTCTCTTCCCATCCTCTTGTCCACCCCCAGCCTACCCACTGCAGGGGCAGAGTGAGAAACAGAGAAGGCCTTGATGCCATGCAAGCACAGTTTAGCAATAGCTAAAACACTGGTGTGTTACCAACACTGTTTTGGTCACAAATTTAAAACACAGCACCATACAGGCTGCTATGAAGAAAATTAACTCCATCCAAGCCAAACCCAGTACAGTGTTTAAGGCACTGCAAACACTAAAAGGGACTTAACTTCTGATAGCGTTTTCCCGCATTTTTAGTGCAATTATCTAACAACAACAAACTACAAAAAACTCTGTATTTATTTATATGGTTTGTGTAGACAACTGCACTCCTAAAACCAGCTAGGTTTTATCTGTTGACAAAAATATTTCACTTGGAAAATTGCATGTCTAGTATTATAAACTACTGCTCATCTAAGGACTTGCTATTGCAAGAAATTCAGGTACCACTCCTTGATGAACAGGGGGGCAACAACGTTAACAATCACCCATGCCATCAGGATGGTAAGGCCAGGCTTGTGCAGTAGGTCTTGGTGAAGGCTGTTTACAATGTCGACTCTGAAGTTTCAACTCTGACGCAGTCCAGCTGTTCAGTAAGGTTCATGCTAGAACCATATTATATCTTCACTATGTATTCAGAAGTATTTCGTTTACAGGTGAAATTTCATTCAAGTCAGTACAAAAGCTTTTATTTGCCTCAGTGGAGCCAGGACTTTACCGCAAGTTCTGGTAAAATCCTACCTGGCCTAAGCCCAACATTTCTCATTTTAACCTTCATATCCCTGTATCATTCGTTAGCATTCATAGTGTGGTAAGTGTGTCTCTGTGCTTCACTCCCCCCCCTCAAAAGCAGGCTGTCTGTTCAATCAGTGGAGCTACAGACAGCAGAGGGATTGCCTGTAAAAACTGTATTCGCAAAGAAAAGACTAGAGATTTAATGAAAACAAAGCAAACTAGCAAACATGTAGATAAAGAATCACTAGTCTATCACCACGCAACGTTGGTACTCTATTAGTAGAAAGTGACATTAAATCTATTGATTTTAAGACTACTCTTCTAATTTTCTTTCCTAAATACTGATTTTGGTTTTTAGAGCAAAAGTACTCTAGGAAAAAAAAGAAAAAGAAGAAAAAAAGATCCTTTCAGCTAACACCGAGACTGGACTATACCAAAGTTTTAAAACTGCTTACAAGCACAAGATATATTGTCTGAAACACTTAAGGATCTATTGAATAATTGATGTGCACTGTAATGACAAGCCAAGTTGGAAGAGAGTAAGGAGGTAACAGGACATTGCCCACCTAAAACTGAACTGAGGGAAGAGTCAAGGATGATGCTGGGAACAATACTAAACACTGGACACCTATTCTCTTCGGGTGACGTTTACTCCATATATTGGTGTTGGCATAATTTAGGGGTGAGTTTTGTTCTCTATATAAATTGCCTAAGCAATGGAAGACATTTTAAGGGATTCTCCAATCCCTTAAAAGAAAGGCGGGGGGGGGGGGGTGGGGGTGTGTGTGTGTGCGGCATTTACTTCAAAGTATTTTCAGCTCGCAAAAGCAACTTATTTGTAGAACCCAATCCCAATATCTCTATTCAGATTAATCTCGGGCTTGGGGAAGAAGCTCTGCTGAATAATTCATTTTAGGCTTTTATATGAAGTAACAACCATATACAAGGACAAAATTGAGCAATTTTGATTGTTTTCCTTTTTTTTCCATTCTAGGTAAGCAAAACTCTAAAAGTCAGGAGAACTTCTTGATTCAGCAAGTGTCTCAGAATTTAGTCATATCTAAATCTCAGACAAGCTGGTACTTTACATATGGACTACAGGAGAAACGGATAATTAGCAATAGTTAGAATGCTGTGCTGGGCACATTTTAATGAAAAAAATTGCTTCTAAAAGCAAGGCAACAGTCTTTCAAAATCTCAGCCTGAACTGACACACAGAAATCCATGGTGAAAAGTCTCTATCATCTACCTTGGTTTCATCACACTCCTCTCAATTTTTTTACTTTCTTCTATTCTGGCTCTTTCCTTTTCTTACTCCTACCTCATCTTTGATTTTCTCTCTCTCTTGCCTATAGCCGCTATTTTTGGCTCAAATTCTCATGGCAGGAGATAAGAACGAAAGTGCAATTCAAAGTATGAATTCAGGGTCTGATCTCATAGGATCTTGGCAGCCCTCAGCTAGCCGTAGTGGATTAACATTCAAACTAATATGGAAACAGTTACAGAAAAAATAAAACAATGGCCCACAATATCATCTTGTGTTGAAGACCAATAAAGCTTAGTTAAGTCTGGCAAAAGATAGAGTACCTGCAAACCACAGCAACATCAGGGAAAATAGTTATTTTATCAATTGTTGATAGACAGCTAGTCTAAAAAACCCCAAAACAACAACAAAAAAACCCCCAAACAAACAAACACAAAATAAAGAGGCGTGGAGAGAGGGAAAGCTCAGATGCAAAAAGATGAGGAAAGGAGGTAGCAGGAACACACAGGTTGTAAGACATTCTTTGGAAAATGAAAGAGGAAACAACTCAGGCTCCTTGCTAGTGGGACAACCCCACCAAAGCACAGAAATCAATCATGTAAAAAAAATTGTATTTGAACATGAGGTGCAAGTTCATGACTTACAAGCTGATTCTGTTTCTACTTTTATGTACAGCTGCATGTGCAGTCTAGCAGGGGCTTCACAGCCTCTACAGAATTTTGCATACCTTTTTATGTCCAAAGTTACACATACTTGGACTCTGGCAACAAAGCCATCTTAAGGAGTCCTTGTCATCATAGTTAGCTACTCCTTTTATCCCTTCTCCTTAACTGACACAACTGTTGATGGAGCGCAGTTGCAAGTCACTGGACTAAATACATTTTGGTTAAAAATGACCTTGCCAAAACAACCCCCTTTAAAGCAAATCATTTAGTCATTGATCCTGTCACCTGAATGGCTTTCTAAACTATTGTCTCACTTAGACTGAGGGGAAGAAGAAAATTATCAGGTGACAGCAAGTACAAGCAGCTAATGGATAGAGGGTATGGCCTCTTGAAAACCACATTTCGGTCAAACTCCTTGTATTGTGACATTACATTTCAGAACTCAACCTTCTTAGAGACAATCTTGTCTTCTCAGAAAAGCAGCTACACTAAATAAAACATTATTAATAAAGTTAATATTTTTATATTTAAACAGTGAAATATAAGCTACATCCAATAAATATTCATATCCAATAAATACTAATTTTCATACACACTGAAGTCAAACATCATAAAAAGTATCCATCTAAATTAAGAACTTTAACAATCTCTCAATTATACATTCTTTGTACCGCTAAAAAGACATTGTTTTTAAAGATGAAGCTGATGTTTTTCTTTTAATATAGATTTTTTTCTATTTGTAAATAGAAGCTTTTTTTCATACTTCAGAATAAAATTTAATCAGGCTATTATACATGTATGTTTTCCTTCATTATTTTATTAAAGATCAGATTTATGAACTATATATCTGTATGTGCAGTATGGCATCTATAGGAGAGGGAGAAAGTAGAGTTCTTTCCTATGATTCTTTACCAGACACCCCTTTTCTATTCCTTAAAAATAATTTGAATACCTTGTCTACTGGGAAAAGCACTAATTGGACGTATCTGCCATCACTGTGCCATGTCACAAAGTGAAAAATCCTCACTAATGTTTCCTGAAACGCCAATCTGAGGTAGTGGCATTAGATGATTCACAGAAGACAACCATCTCTGTAGATTAATTATTTTTATTTTGTTCAGAATTTGCTGATTTATTTTGAGCTAATCATGGGGTAGTGAATAAATGTCATTCACTTCATTAAAAACCAAAGTTCTCCTCTGTTGTAAATAGTAATCAAAGTACATGTAAGAGAGCAAAAAAAGTGCTGTCTATAATGCCCTCTCCTTAGTATTACAAACCACTGTGAAATCAAGCTTTAAAATGGTATATGGACTTTTCAAGGACTTATGCTGAGCTATACTTTCATGATAATATGGAAAAAATTGCATTCATACAGCAAAATAAAAAAACCCCTTGATCCTCATATGCAGGTGACTGTAGTAAACAGCCAGTCACCCAGAGAGAGGTGGGCCATCACCACTTCCAGACTGAGGACTGAGACAGAAATAGGTGGAAGAATTATTAGTCTGGAAATCACACCCAGGCTCAGACACTGAGCTACAGGGGAAGCCATATGCATATGCAGACACAGCATTAATAAGGTTTGGGCTTGAGGGAAAAGAGCTCAGGCCTCTGCAGAAGGTATTTGCCTCGTAGGTTAGCAGCAACTGCACAGAGTTTTCAAGAACCTAACTGTTCCATTTGAAGCCATATGCATATGCAGACACAGCATTAATAAGGTTTGGGCTTGAGGGAAAAGAGCTCAGGCCTCTGCAGAAGGTATTTGCCTCGTAGGTTAGCAGCAACTGCACAGTTTTCAAGAACGTTCCATTTAGACACTTATTTTAAGTACCTAACCCCCTTTTACAGCCATCTATAAATTCCTTCACTGATCAGGTAGCTGAAGCTTTGAGAAATTTAAGGCCCAACACACAAATCAGAAGTCATATGCAAGACAGAAGTATACTGAGAGAATTGGACTCAGGCTTTATTTGATGACTTGCACATAGAAGACAATTCCACAATACATGGCTTCAAAAGCTAGACTGCTTTGTGAATTTTCAGCTCTCCTATCCTCACAATCTCAATTTTATCCCTGTAAACATTTCTGCCTCCTCACTTCTGCCAAAACAATTGTTTAATACCACACAAGTCACTATAAGCAAGTCTGCTTATAGCCAGGGTTACAAAAAAAAAAAAAAAAAAAAAAAAGATTTTTTAAGGTTTTTTTTAAATTGAGCTCCATCTGATTACCGTGGGAGAGGCTGACAACCACACACTGGATTTTGATTACTCCAGAGTAATCACTATAAGGATTTACCTCCCTGCGCAAAGCAGAACATTCCCCAAGTCTAATCTAACCCTACTGGAGAGAGAGAACTAAGAAAAAAAATTAATTGTTCTTAGCATGTAGTCTTTTTCTTTGCTGTCTAGAAGGGGCTACCCTGTCAAAAAACATCACAGTTTGTTGACCTTTTATCCTGTGCATCATAGTTCTGTCTTGCTGAATGACCTGCTACTGGCTGCATACATTGTGTACACTGAAGGTTCCCAATCCCATCAAAAGTGAGACCTGGGTATCCATTGTATCCCCTGGGGAGGAATACGGGTGCATGCGCCACAGGGCAGCAGTAGTTCCCTGCTGCCAGGAGTTCAGCTAGCCCCTGGGGCCCCCACATCCAAGCTAGCTAAGCCAGTCAAGGATCAGCCAAAGCTACACTCCTCATCCTGTTTTCATTGCAGCGCAGCAAGCCAACTCACATGGAAAAAGGTAGGACTTCAGTTCCAAAGCCACAGGACATAATTCAGAGACAATCTTCAACTCATTTCCTATTTTGTCTTAATGCAACTTCTCTTAAAAGATGCAGTTTAACCCTCAGGGGTTACATGTATTTTACTGTAACCAAAATCCAAGATAAATCACTTTCAACACCAAATGACAGGCAAAACATTTCTAACTCTTATGACTAATGTAAATTATTTCTCAAAGCAAGGGACACTTCATGGAAAAAATTCTCAGTTACATTAGCATAAGTGAAGAGTAAATTCATTGTTTTCCTTTGCCAAAGACAGCATACTACCTGAGACTGGGCAGGACAACAGAATTATCCTCTCATTTCAAGCGCAATAATAGTTTGAGGCTGTTTTTCTTCAGCCTCTGAATAAACTCTAGTGAATTTTTTCCCCTCTACTTTAGGTTCCCTCTTGGCACTGAAAAATCCACTTATGACTATAGTGTTTCATTTTGGCAAGATTATTTCATATACATTAAGTATTTGTAATGAATTTTTGAAATGTAGAACAGTATTAGTAAGAAAAAGTATTATTAAATATGAATAAACTTGTTCTTACCTCTTTGCTCAAGGCTGCCCTCATACTTTAAATGCTTGTTTTCAGACTCTAAAAATAAGAGAGAGAGAACACTTTAACAAAACAATAAAAAAACGTGCCTACCATTTGATGAGCAAAAGTTACCATAATCTAAAAAGATAAAATAGAATCTATATGACATTCTTACAGTGGATTTCTATATTGCTGGCTTCTGTATATAACTGGACAACAAAAATTAAAGGAATTTTCTTCAAAGAAATCAATTGTCTCAAAGGACTGGTGTTAAAATATTAAACCATGTAATACAAGAAGTAAAATAATTAAATACAAAAGAAATGTACTTGTTGTATAACTTTAATAGTCTTAAGAAAGGAATCTTAATACTGACATTTTATTAGTTCTGCTTAACGTCTCAGGATTTACAGGTAGCCAGCTTACAAGGAATAAATCTTATTCAAGGTCTAGATATTAAGTCAGAAAGAAACAAAAATCTTGCATCAGTGAGCATGAAACTCACATGAACATGAGGTTAACAGCAGTTGCATGCTATCTTTGGGAGGAGCCCATCTTTCATCATCTAATCACTAATATAAATCTCTATTAATACAAATATGGCATACAGCTTTTCCCCTAATTTTGTTACCTTAAAGGTAACTAAATGAGCCTAACTTTCTAACCTCCTGTAAATTCTGCTTCAGAGTTGAAAAGTTAACTGCTTCTTTAGGTTCTCTTCTATGATTACCTCTTTTTATTCTTCTGTATTTGATAGCTTTATTTTGTCCTAAACTAGGCTAAAGCATTATGAAGCATAACTTATAAAGTATAAAACTTGTATTTCAATAAGACCTAATATAAAATATAAAAAGAGTCTATTAGCATTCCTACTTCCACCAGCTTTCTTTGCAGGCACTACTTAGTCTCTGGACTACATGTTTGTACAACACAATGTATTGGTGCCGCGGGCCATGATTACCAGTCTACAAGTTTGGTGCCTGTTTTCTGGATTCTGCGCCTGACATTAGTTTCGTCTTCCATTAATAAGAGTTTAATTCTAGCTTGTGCCTTTACAGTACCATCACTTCCTTTGTAGGTGAGGCATCATAAAACCCAGAAAGAGCTTCAATTTAATCACGATTGCTGCAGCAACAGAAATTTGATCCTGCAACACTTTAAGTAACTACGAAGTAAGATAACAGTAATTTCTTATCCTGCTGTAAAGAAAAATAAAAGGGGGGTGAGGCGCAAAAAAGGAAGAAAAGGGGAGGGAAGGGTGAAGGGAAAAAAGGGAAAAAAAGGAAAGTGATAGCTTTTCTGTTTCAGGTTTCTGATATGAGAAATAAGGGAAACTAACTGAGAACCTATATGTGACTTTCAAGGTAACCTAAGATGCTAATCCTGTTCTGGACAAAACCAAACCAAACCAAATCAAACAGACAACACTCCCCCCATCCCAACAAACAAAAACACACCCCAAAACAACAAAAAACCCTACCCCACAAGACAGAATTTTACGAGAGGAGGCTACCAACAGATAGCTAAAGCATAACATGCTGCTTAGAGTTAAAAATATCTCACTCAGCAGTAAGAGACCAAGAACCGTCATGTTATCAAACCTTGTTTTCTAAATGCTAGCAAGAACACTCACCAGAGTGAAGGGAGAGCCTCCACTCTCCAACATCTCTCCCAACCAGCTTAGAGATCATAGCATGCTTCAGAAGCAGTATTTGGCTCAGAGCACTTTTTTTGTCCGTAGACAAAAGGAAGTAGATCCGTGCCTAGTTTAATTTGTCTTAAAGTATGTCTCCAAGAAAAAACTCCATAATACTGTAGGTTCATTTGGCAAGTTTAATTAGACTTATGAGGAATGAAATGAAGAGATAAACAAACCACGTGGCTAATTTTATATGGAGGCTGCATAGGATTAGATAGAAAGAAAAAAGAGATTAGGACAACAAAAACTTTTTTTTTTCCCTCTGAAAGGCAGCAAGAATGAAGAACACAGTGAATAACATTCCAGAGTGATATATATTCAGGTGAAATAAAAAATACCTATTTTGCATATGCTGTTCTTAGTCTGAAACTATACGTTCAAATAAAAGCAAGGTAAAACTTAAATATGAGGCAGAAAGAATAAGGGGGATTTGAAGCATGATTAACATCTTATTATCACCTCATCTTCCTTTTGCCTTTTCGAGATATCTATCTTTTTAAAAAAATAAAAATCTAGCTTTTGAGGACTGGTTGCTATGTGGTCTGAAATCATGTTCCTTGCTGCTATAACTCCCCACATCCACTAAGCCACTAATCACAAACTAAATCAAACATGACAGCCACCTCCATTTCTCAGGTCTTCATGATTCCTCCTGCCCCCAGAAGGCATTTAACAGTGTACAAAGGCAAGAAAGGAAACACATTTTGATAGGACTTCAGTGTTTTTAGCCGTCAAGGAAAAATGAGAATTAGATACCTAGAAAACAGAATAACTCCCTAGAGCTGCCTTTATATTTCTTTGACTTTATAGATTTACTGACTGGATGCTGAAGACAAAGTTAATTTATCTTGCAGTTTTTAACCAACAGCCCAGAAAGGGGGCTTGGGGTGGGAATCAAAGGTGTTACAAGAATACTCTTAAGAATATGACTCACATTATAAAGTGAATAGGGGCTGAGCAAAGAACATCAAAACGAGCAAAAGCCAGGCCCTATAAAAATGTGAGTGCTCTCACCTCTTCTAAGCTTCAACAAGAACTGAGGGGGCTTAGGCCCTAGAAGACTGCATCAGCTGTCTTTAGGAACCTAGAGAACAAAGCAGTACTAGAAAAAAAGTAAAACAGAGTAAGAAAATCATTCCTTCTCCATAAAAGCTGTCTTGTATTAAAAAAACCACAAATGAGTTCTATCATAATAATTTAATATTAAGCATATACTGAAAATTATTACTATATATCAGTCTCTGGGCATCTTTTGACACAATGGCAAAAAAAAAAAAAAAAAAAGAAAAAGAAAAAAAAAAGAAAAGAA
Organism: Fulmarus glacialis; assembly: GCF_000690835.1. Lineage (NCBI taxonomy): Eukaryota > Metazoa > Chordata > Aves > Procellariiformes > Procellariidae > Fulmarus > Fulmarus glacialis. The sequence continues at coordinate 5,346 of NW_009199817.1, read as the reverse complement.
AAAATAAGCCTCTGGTTATTTACAGATAGACCTGAAAAGGTCTCAGAAAGTCTTCAGGTTCTTTTTCAAAGTACAAGGATTTTTCTTGGTGTAAATTCACTCGACATAATTCCCTATTGAACCATACCTATTCATCATTCACTGAAAAAACAGCTAAGTCAAATCCTCTAGTATTACTGCTGTCTACGTCAAATGGGCCACTGCACCATTTAAAGTCTTTCACTCAGACCTGATTTTCTTTTATATTTTTTGAGACTTAGAGGGCCTACCATGTTTTACGCTCCTGAGGAATTACCATTATTCAAAAACAATCAAGTCTCATATTTGATCTATGAAACTAATATCCAAGTATCATATCTCTAAGGATACAAATGTATAACCTCACCATAGACATACTAGAGCAGTCATTACTAGCAGATTCAGTTACCAATGAATTTTCTAAATTGTGCATGCTCATTACCTAGAGATACGTGAGAATGACTCCTTTGTCTTTTCTCATGGAATTTTATTTATGAAAAGCAAATGTAAGTGGCAGGAAAATCAAGTCACAGATTTCAATGAATCCTTCCATTTTTTCAGTGAAAGTAGAGCTGCACGTTCCTTTGATAAATGTCTCAATCTTTGTTGGTGTACTGCTTTGTGCTGGTTCATTTGTAAATAAAGGCAGCAAAGATTCAACAGCACCTTCAGTTTAGTTGTAGGTGTTACTGCAATCAGAGATGATAGCTACCAGCATTCAAGTGATAATTCTGGAGAAAAGTGGATAGCTTAGAAGTTGTTTTTATGGAAGTATATTGGAATGTTTCATGTGTTCCAGAACAGCTGAAATATCTGCAAGAAATCCACTACAGTGCTTGAATTTATCAGTAATGTATAGGTCAGAAGGACAGGTGCCGGCTTTCTGGATAGGAAACATTGTATGTATTATGGGTGCAGAGGAGGTGACCCAACCTGTATGTTGCTGGAATAGGGCATCCCATGGGTCACCTACTTTCTCAGGGTACATGAATCATAGAGTCATAGAATCATTAAGGTTGGAAAAGACCTCTAAGATCATCAAGTCCAACCGTTAACCCAACACCACCATGCCCACTAAACCATGTCCCATAACATACCATAACATGCTAGTGTTATATTTCAGATGAAAGGTTTTTAATTTGGTTTCATTATATATGATTGTCTAGATATATAAACTTTTATATAAAACTCACACACACAGAGAGAAAGACTTAAAAGTAAAACAACAACAAAAAACCCCCACACCCTACCCAAAGCTATTTTAATTGGTTGTGTACCAAGAAATCTCTTGCCAAAAAAGATTATATGTGACACGAGTTAATATAACCAATTGCAAAATTCTAAGAGCTGCATACTAGCACAGTAATACTGCAGATTAAAAAAAGATTAGTCTTTGAAATTATTTTCCATACTATTCACAGTAAGTGCAAGATGTTGAGCAAATTTCAAAGTTATTTAGCATGTAGATTACAACTGCCATGTAATTTGGGAAATGAAAATATCTACCACTGTTCTTCCTGTTTTGTGGGCAAGTGATAGCTTTACGCATGAGACTTCAGAAAAATACTAATGCCCTTCTAGAAACGAGCAAGTGGAAGACAGAGATGCTGAGAGTCTGCGTATCCCAATTATCACATCTGCTATGCCAATACACCTCTTACAAGCATCCACGTCATTCTATTTCAAATGTTCAGTGTTGTTCTATAGAAATCAGTAGGGGCTATGACTTTTCTAGCAGCAGGAACAGTGTCCTGAGTAGGAGGAGATGTGAGCTAGAAACAAAGGCCTACGTGACCAAGATCACATGAAAGCTGATGAGCAACTTTAAATAGGAGCTTCACGAGAAGCTGGATTTATGCCTGTCCTGGTTTCGGCTGGGATAGAGTTACTGCATGTGACTGAAAAACACACAAAAATCCAAATGATGGATTTTGTGTTTGGTCAATTTTCTTATTTATTTTTAAACTTAACACTTCAGCAGTTCAATAGTTTGGTAATTAAAGAGCCAGGAGTGTTAGGATTTTTCTACTGTAGACAGCTGTTTCCTGTTGGACTAACTCCAATGATAATAAAATCAAGTAGTGCACATTTCATTCAGCTTTAAGGAGAGAAAAGTGTGGGCCAGAAGAAAGCCATACTAGTACATAAATCCCTGCATTACAGCATATGAAGTGTGCTCATGTTCTCTTGAAACCAAAAGGAGTCAGGAGCCCTTGATCTATTTTTGCCTCAGTTTATGTTTGTAAATGGTTGCAATAGATGGGAAGTGGTCTGGAAAACAATACAAAACAACAACAACAAAAAAACAAAGCATGTAAAGAGTTTTAATAATATCACTAGCAGTGCTCAGCTTTAATTAAAAAACTCCTATTTCTATGATGCTTTAAAGCGGAATTTGGTTTTCCTAGTTTCCTTTTTAGACACTGCTATTTATGAATTTGATGTGGTAGTTGGTTTGACAGATGATAGGACTGTTTGCAAGTTAATTATGTTTGGATCCCCACGCGGAAACTTCTATCCTTTTTTTAAGCACTAACCTCATCTTTTTTTCTTTTTTTTCTTTTTTTTCTTTTTTCTTTTTTTTTTTAAAGTTAAAGCAGAACTGCCCTAGCCTTTTTTTTTTTAATTAATCTTCCTTAAACATATGGCAGCAATACAATGATTATAAATGACCTCTAAGCTATCTGTATATATTAAGACCTTAAACTAATCTTGTGATGTTTTAAATTTAGTTTCAATTTTCCATAAAAAGTCTGACTATTGCAAAATTATTTCAAATTACTATATGTACTGCTGGAATACTCTGTGTGCGCACGTGTGTGTGTGCACGTTGGGGCCAAGGACAGAGAGAGAATTGCATATTTCTCATCCGAAGGAGAATACAGGCAGTGAGAAGGATGTAGCACGGTATGTTCTCGTCAGAGATCACACACAAACTGCCTAAAACACAGCTTATGATCCTCCCACAATGGGATATTTTTACTGTCCTAATGAAGCTAAGCAGGTGTTTACAGTTATGATGTATGTCCATCTAAAGTTGGAATTAAGCACAGACACAGAATAGCAATGCTTGACGCACTAGACCATGACATACTGTACGCACTGTAATTAAAATAAACTCTACTCCTGAATTTTTTTTGATGAGGAAACAAGAAAAGCTATGAAGATGCATTCTGGTTTGTGGAAAGCTGCAAACTATTCTGAGAAGTGTAAAAAAATAATTTGCAGAACAAAATAAAATTCCCTAAAACACCTCTTTAGCCTTGGCTCGCTCTTTGCCAGGTGATTTTGGGGGAGGAGGAAGGAAGGGAGCTTTCCATCTGTTGAGGTGTTAGGATTCTAAACACGTTGCTGAGTTAATTTTGACTCTTTAAAGTGTGAGATAAGTTAATATACTCTAAACCAATATATCATGTCAATCAACAGTACTTTTCTCAATATCAGCCCACTCACTTCCACCTCCTGCTTGCAGGCTCTAGAGGCTTCTTGTTCTAAAACTATGCTTCCCTTAAGACATGAAACATTCAAGTGGTATCAACAAATCATAGATGTCTCTAATAAAATAAACCTGAATAGTGTGAATGGAAATAGAGAGGCTGACATTGTTTATTCGCTTTGCGCTGATGTAGCATTTTACCTAAATAATTGCAAACATTCAGAAATACAAAGTAACACTTTCTTTTTTTTTTTTTAAGTTCTTGAAAAGTGGAAGGGAAAAATATTGTAAAGAAACATTAACTATGTTATCAAATAATACTAAAATAGATATGTCCCACAGTATCTTTTTTCTGCATCTATTTCCAGTCTTTTCAAACCAGGTGTAGAAGTCTCTGAAGTATATTAACATTTGCCAGATACTATAAATCCAAAATATTTGGAATATTATACCATCATCTTGTGTATGAATGCATGAACAAATCTACTAAGTCTAGGCTTGCTTAGTCCAATGTACTTTCCTGAAGGAATGGAAGATCACAGTGCTTGTACAATAATTGCCTCTGTGTTATGCTTTAAGAATCTTAGAGACCTACAGAACCTGGAAGTTGTATCTGGACCATCAGGTTTAGTGGGTAATTCAGGAAACATAGTCCATAAATTTGCCTAATCCCTTTACATTTTTGGTCTCCATAACATCCTGTGGGTTCTACAAGTATAAATTGTGCAAAAAGTTATTTCTTCCCTTAGCTATAAATTTATTTACAAGCTAAAAATTTTATTCAGTATATCAATTTGTATATTTGCATATGCCTTTATCTTCTCCTCTTCCTCTTATCTCTTCTCCAAGCTGCAAAATTGTAATTTATTATAATTCATATTATAATCCATATGAAAGATATTCCATGCTTTTGATCAACCAAGGACTTTCAAGTTCTACTAGATCTTTTTTTGAAATTAATTAAGCAAAATTGCATGAAGTATGCAAAATTGCATGAAGTATTCAAAATTTAAATTTACAAAATTACACAACTTCACAAATAGATTTATTCAGCAGCACAAATTAGTTTCCTGATTTGCTTTAAATTCCTCTGCTAGCAATGCCTAACATTCTATTTGCTTTTTGACCAGTGATGAATATTGGGCTGATTTTTCAGAGAACTATTTGTAACTATTCCCAGCGGGAATCACTCAAGTCTTTGGAGTGTGGATAATATGCTTAAAGATATAAACTACATGCATAGTTCTCAGATACTGTAAATAAATAAGATATTTGCTCAAAAAAAAAAAAAGCGAGCATTAGTAACCACAGTATCACACCAGAGAACGTCTAGTTTATTAGCTGAAGTGCAACTTAAGTATTTAAATAGCTGAAGAAAAAAAAATACTCTGTTGTAAATATTGGTCTCTCACTTCTCCCCTCCCCCTTTGTTAACAAAGAAAAGGAAAAAAGCAAAACCAACACCACTCCCATCACCCTCCCCGAAAACCAAACAACCCTAATGCTAATTTCAATATGAGCCTCTGATGCAGCAACATCCTGGGGACACGTCTAAATTTCAGGATGAGTCACATCTCTGTGACTCAGAATCAATAGTAATTTTAATGTGCAAAAGAATTGAGATGGTCTTCAAGATCCTTACTTGGCTAGCATCCTGTTTCAATAGATACTGCCTTATGGTTTTACCAGTAGAATGAACAGAAGCTCAGCTGCCTTGATAAAATGGTCATGGGAAAGAACTTTCCCCTGTGGAATCAGTGGATTCTTGAATTATAAGTTCAATAAGGTGTAAACTGAGGTCAAGAAAGGAGAAAGGTCAGCCTGTCAATTATATCTAACAGCCTATCTGTTTGTTAGCTATTTGAATATAGAATCATAGAATAGTTTGGGTT
>NW_009199816.1:59217-65468 GCF_000690835.1 Fulmarus glacialis | reverse complement strand
CCTTTCCCCCCTTCCAGCCCCAGGATGTCTTCTTTCTCCCCCGCTGCCCTCCTGGAGGGTCCCGGCATCCCCCACACCCCCAAACCCTCATCTCTTTGCAGCCTCAGACAGGGCGCTCGCTCAGGATGACCATCCCCTTGAGACCTGTGTCCTGGTCCTGACTGTTTGCTAGCAGAGACACAACCCTGAAGTCTTGGGCCACATCCTACCACCCCTCCCAGCCATGATACTTTCCATTAATCCCCTGCAACATGATCACCTTTCGAATCTCCTCCAAAAAACACCTCTTTAAATTCAAGTTATGTGCTTCCATAACCCTCCATCCAGGTCCCCAGTGCTTCCTTCCCCATGGTGCACTGAGCCCATTCAGCCCCTGCAAGAGGTCCCTCACCACCCCCCAGCCTCCGCCACCTTTAATCCCCGTGTCCCAGCCGGTGACCCTCTTTTAGGAAGCCAAGCAGCAAAGCCTGGGTCCTTAATCTTTAGGATGATGAGTGAGCATCGTTTCCCACTACCTCCATTTCATGCATGGAGTAGCTGAGACAAAATGTGATGTGACATCTTCAGGTGCACCCAGTAATTAACTGACCCACAGAGTAAGAAGCCTCATTCCCAAGTCAGTACCCTGTAAACATGGCCAACTCTGCAGGCTTGCCCTTCTCATTTGCCTTCTCTTCTCTTCTTTTATTCTTTTCTTTTCTCTTCTCTTCTCTTTTCTCTTCTTTTCTTGTCATCTCTTTTCTTCTCTTCTGTCTTCTCTTTTCTTCTCGTTTCTTCTCTTCTTTTCTCCTCTCTTCTTTTCTTGTCTTCTCTTTTCTTCTCTTTTCTTCCCTCTTCTTTTCTTGTCTTCTCTTTTCTCTTCTCTCCTTCTCTTGCCCTCTCTTCTCATCCTCTCTTCTCTTCTCTTGTCTCTTGTCCTCTCTTCTCTCCTCTTCTCTCTTCTCTTCTTTGCCCTTATTTTTCTTGCTTTTCCTTTCTGTTCCACTTATATCCCTTCTTTTTCTTTCTTCTCTTTTTCCTCCCTTTTTTCTCTCTCCTCTCCTTTCTTTGTCCTTCCTTCCCTCCTTCCCTGTCTCTCTTCTTAACACAGAGGCTCCTCTGATGATTCAGAGAAGCACCGGGGCACTTTTTCCACACTGAAAGCTCAAGCAGTGCTTTTGAACATTTGCAGCAAGAGCTTTTCTCCACTGCTGGGTCAGGCATTTTAGCTAAACAGGTATTTAAATGCTCTGGGAAGGTTTTTTCGCTGGAGCTGTTCAGGGTTCTTAACTTGCATTTCCTCGTGGCATCACCTCATTAATCCTCCAGCAAGTTCTCCTAGAAAACCAGAGGAATTGCACATTTTTATTTTTCATGAGCAAAACAGAGAAGGGAAATAATTCATACAGCCATTAGGTGTTATATATAAAGCACAAAGAAGTCGAGAAAATACTTCTTTTTCTTTTTTTTTTTTTTTCCCCTCTTGGCAAATCAAAAGGAAAGTGTGATCCCTGGCCTTCCCCTCCTTTTGGAAGTTTCTACCGTGTTCCAGTCTGGAGCTGTTTGTTTAGCGAGTTTTCTAGTCCTCTGTCAGAATTGAAACATTGTAAATAAATGAATGTCTTTAATAACTGTATTTCACATCCAAAATGAGCATTTCCTGAGCTGCTCAGTGGGGGAAAAAAAGTGTTAATAAAACCTCATTCAGAGTAAAAAAGCATTACTCTTGACCTGGGTTTTTTTGACTTCTTAAAGAAGTGCAGTATGATTATGTTTAAGCAAATTTCAAAATGAAATTGCAATGAGATGCAATTGAAACATCTAGCTGGGGAACTGGGGAAATGATTGGATTTTTCTGCTTATTATTATTTTTAATTATTTTGCAGATTCTTTTTCAGTGTTCTATTTTTGAAGTAGCTATTTGCCCAGGAAAAATAATATCACTGGAACATATGTGAGTTTTTCTGGCTTTTTTAACAAATGAAAAAAATGTTTTCCGTGGAAAACGTCTGCCCTCCCCTCAGGAATGAGGTATTCTGACGCCCTTGGACCAAAAGAGGTGACCTGAGCCTCATCACCCCATGCATTAAAGAAAATACGGGTTTGGCTCAGCGTCCCACCTCACACAAGGGTGCTGAGAGCAGGGACGGGGGACTTGCTTTCCCTGGCGCTGTGTCATGTCCCCTTGTTGAGGAAAACCACCTTTTAGGTCAAATCAGTGAAGCTGCATCAACCTCCTCCACCTGCACAGCTGGAGCTGGAGGAGGCAATGCGCAGGCAGCCTTGCTGTCCCCTCTTGGGGTAAGGGCAGGATACAACCTCCCGCTCTAGGCAAGGGGAAGCTGTTAAGGAATCAGTGTGATGAAAGCAACATTTCTTCCTAAGTTTGAAGAAAAAAAAAAAATAGCAGGGGGTTTCAGGGACGAGGAAAGTCCAGGCATAGACCACCCCCACCGTTCGTCCCAACAAGGAAGCATTTCCTGCCTTTTCTGTAACCACTTGCATGCAGGGGGGGACCCCGTGCACTGGGAAAAGCCACCCAGAAGAGACATGCTGCAAATACTGTGAAGAGAGAGGGATCATTGTTCCTTGCTGCCTTATTTATCAGATCTGGGCTTTCTCCTCACCGCTGGGTGGATGCTGAGATGAATAGAGTTAAGTAAAAAACACTCCTTCCACACACATACACACAGCCCTCCTAAAATTACCTGCTACCTTTCCTTACAAATGAATCAAGGTATTGATCAGTCAGGTGTAAAAAAATCCTGTTGTTACTTATGTTAGACCTATCCTGAAAAGCTGCTCCCCAGAGCACCAGACAACAGATTTAGCAAAGAAAGAATTGTTTGGGTAGGTCCGTGAAGAAATTACTGGGCAGGAAAGGCACATAAAATATGCTGATTAAAAGAAATGCACTTGTGAGAGTGAAACCGGTTACAATGGAAACTTGAAGAGAACTTTTGTCTGTCTTCCCCAAGTAAGATTGCTGTGGAGGACCCTATCATGCACATTCACATGACAATAGATGGTCCCTAATCCAAAAATAGCCATAGAAACAAGGCAAGAAAACTGTAGCCGTCTCTTTTTATGAATGGTGAAGTGATAACTGAGAGATGAAGGGATTCATGCAACTCAGGAAAGCTGGAAAGCAGCCGGGACCATTCCAGAACATCCATTCATCCATCCATCCCAGGACAGCACCCATACACAAATGTTTCTTGCTTCAAAATGATTCTCCGGGAAACAGCGGCAGCCCCTTAGCCCATGACACACAGGGAACAAGACAAACCACTGCTGGCCAGGAGACACGGGGAGGTTTAGACTAAGAAAAAAACTGTCTAGAAAAATGTGGTGGGAAATGTGAGAATCTGTGGAACCAGCTGGGGCGGCAGAAAAAGTCAGGCAGACGTGGGGAGGATGCACCAAGCAGCATGAGGCAGCACAGAAGCCCCACGCACTGACTATCTTGATCTCCAAAACTGGGAAGACCAGAGTAATTCCTGTCTCAAATGTTTCTAGATCTCACTGTTTGGTACCATTTGGAAAATCTCAAAATTTGGACTAAGATAGGCCCCCCAAAAAAGGCAACACACTTTTAGGTCAGCTCTGCAAACATCCTTGATGTGGCTTCAAAAAAACCTGCTGATGAGCTGACCTTGTTGATATGATTGATAGGCTTGTGTTATAATTGCTTAAAGCTTCTTGAAACCCATCCAGCCTCACATCAGCTCTGTATAAACCCAATGACTGCAGAAACCCAGAGACCCAGTCCTTCTTCACTTTAGCAATAAGCTGAGTTTCCAAACTGGATTCTGGTTTGTCTCTTGGGGTCAAAACATACGGGCCCTAAGCAAAAGTTTGTGTGCAAAGAGAAATATTTACCAAAGCAACCTGCAGAACAAGCAGGAGTACACTACCTGCTGTGCCAAGGATGTTCAGAAGCAGGAGGAAAAAGGATGAACTGTCTCTCCTTCAACAGAAATGTTTGGCAGTCTATCCCAGGAAGAAAATCCAGTGGAGGCAAATCCAGTTGGTCAGCCCTAAGGAGGGAGGAAGGAGTGATGGGCTTCGAAGAAAGGTGAAGGCAGGCCAAACTTCATTCTATATGAGCGAAAATGAGGAGGTCACCCAAAGGACGTAGAACAGGGACAGGAGGGTTTTGCTGGAGGTGTTAAAGCTCAGGGAGTGAGGAGGATAAACTCAGAGCCCAAGGGATGGCTGGCACCTTACCTGCAGGCACAGGAGGATGTTTCTGAGTCAGCCGGCATGGGATGCTCTGCAGTAGGATGGTACTGGACAGGTTCTCAGGTCACACCCCTCCCCATGCACATACACCTGTAGGACCCTCATTTGATGCCCTTCGGGGGGACAACATGGAGCAGGAGTAGCAGTTTTCAATGAAAGTCGATAGCATACTAGGATTTTGATGCTGCTAGACCTTTTCAAAACAACTTCCTTCAAAAACCATTTCCACATGCAGAATCAGGTGAGAGGTTGTTCTCACTCACTTCATCTATACCATATGATCCAAGATGTGCATCAGCTTCTGTAGATGGGGTGACTTTAGCCTGTCTACGTGGTCTCTTCAGCCTGGAGAAGACGCAGGTGCAGGCAAAGAGGACCGAGGTCTATTTGGGCAAGGTGGATGGAGATCACCTGTCTTCTGCCTCATCCCATACCACTGTTAAAAGATAACATTGTTCCAAAAAAATAAACTGCAAAATTTCATAGAAGAGCGCTCCAGCAAGGGTAAGTTAAGTACAGAGACCTCATCTGTGGCTCAGGAACTCCCAGAGCTGCAAGGTTGGAGGTTAGGGGATTATTTTGAAAAGGTTTTGCTCCATGCTGTCCCCATTCTTCTCCTCTTCCTTAGATATCCATTACTGGCCACTGTCAGAAACACATGAACCTTTTTCCGATCTAGAAAAGCTGCTGTGATGTTCATCCTTGTCTGCTGTGCTTGGGCACCAGCTTGTATTACCTGCATCACCTCTCCAACCAGGTGTTTTCTCAGCTGGTTTTAAGAAGGAGAGGGCAGGAGGAGGGGCTTGGCTCTGCCTTATCAGCTGTTTGTGAGAGTGTGAGAGCTGTGAATTGGAAACCTGGGTGGGTTTTGCAAGTTTGGGAAGTGTTCCCCTTGCTCCTCTCCATTGCTTGCAGATGTGTTGTTAATGGGACTCTCTGGTTGCTGAACTCCTGGGATAATGTCACACAAACCTACTAAATTGGGCTGGCAGGAGAGTAGAGGAGATACTCGCTACCATTTAGGAGTAAATAAAAACTAAACCAAAACAAAAACCCAATAACTGCGGGTGTTGCCAAACCTTTCTAGGAAGGTCTTCATTCTTCCAAGGACTCCAGAGTATCTCAGCACCTGTAGGGTGTTTAAACTCATTGCCAAGCAGGTTTCACTTTCCAGGAAAATGCAAGGACGTTGGGAACCCTTGTGCGTTTTGCAAACTCCGCTCTTCTGGTGAAATCCTGGGAAGCCTGAGCTCCCAGCCAGGTCAATTGAGGGACCACACTACCCTGCAGAGTTACACCATCAATAAACACAGCAAATCACACTCCTCGCCTCGCTGGACTGCAGCCAACCCTTGGATGGGACACAGCAGGATTAATGTCCCCAGTTTACAATTATTTTGAGGTGAACAAAGGGAAAAGGGAATCCGAGTGATGTAATGACCCCAATCTCCCTGTACTCTTCATATGGCCATTCATGGGATACATTGAAAAGAAAACACAGAAGATGGGCAGACATTATACAGTGAAATGAGGGAAGAGATTACAGCTGATATCCAGCTATATGTTTTGCCATAATGTAGCTAAGATCCCTTGGAAAAAAAAAATTCACCTTTCAGTTAAGCTTTCAGTTAAGATGAACCATTGAAGAGGGTGGCAAAAGCAAAGTGGGTCATGGAAATGCACTGAGAAATGAGAACTACAGGGAAGCTCTATCCCAAAAAGCACCATACGAGAAGGACAGGCTACTCTCCATCACCAGATCTCCAAGGATCGGCATGCATAACTTTGGATCTGGAGGCAAGGATGCAAAAGAAAACTATCCAGTCAAGGTGCAGCCTCTGGGCTGGGGACCAGCAAAGACAGGGCTTACATCTGAAAGAGAGAGGTAATACAAGAGCCGTCAGAGATGCTTCTTGTTGCGCAGAATTTTGCTGGGCTTTATAATATGGAGGGAAGGGGGCACTAAAGACATAGGGAATGGCTAAGAGATCGTAGCACGCAAACCTGGTATTTTCTTGGATAAAATA
>NW_009199816.1:19051-59186 GCF_000690835.1 Fulmarus glacialis | reverse complement strand
AGGGAAAAAAATGGGCATGTGAAAAATCTCCTTTCTTTGGATTTTAAATGAGAAATTGATGCCGTGCCCTAGGGTAATCTTGTTACTCCAGCAGGAGAAGATGGAGTTCGATGAGGGAACCATGTCAAAAGTAAGGAAGTGGCTAATGGGGAAACGATATTGAACAGTGCTGGGTGGGGGAGCCCATCTATTAGTGGAGTTTCTCCTGGGTCTGTCTTGCAATTGATTTGTTTGAGGTTTGCAATAACAATTTTGGCCCCCAAGGTGGAAACGAAGTGCTAATGAAGTCTGTTGATGGAACAAAGCTGAGAAACCTCCGTGAAATGTAGGAGGAGCTGAATATCACAGAGAAGACCTCTAGAAGGAGCAGAACCAGGATGAAATAGCACAAAATGTAAAGTCATGAATCTGAAAGTAAAGGCTTCCTTAAGCAGGGCACTTGATAAGCCATGTCTCTGTTGGAAATCATTCCCAGCTTGAGCCATAAACGGGTATAAACTGGTAATGGACGTACACACATAGACTGAGGGGCAACATTTCTGGGTGCCTGACTAAAAGCAGGCATTAAGCCCAGGTGAAAATGCTGGAGGTACCACGCCAAGGTGCAGAAGGTGACTTTAACTAGCGCATGAGTACCTCAAAAATCAAACAACCTGCTGCTGGGGACCTCATTACTCATCATACCTCCCTTGCAAGGGGTGGGAGAGGAAGGAAAAATTATTTTGGGAAAAATCCCTGGATTAGACAGACCCAACTGAGTGCTGTCCCTGCCAGGATGTGACACAATGTCTGGTCCAGCTTCCGACTCCTGAGATGGAGCCACTTCTCCTAAATCCACTTAAGATGTGCAAACAGCCCTGTCAATAGCAGCTCGCCAAGCTGTGTGCTGAACTGTGGCTTTCTCTGGGCTGCAGTAGCCTTGGTAACTCTCAGGGAAAAAAATAACCTAATTTTCTCTTTCATCCATAAGCCGAACCCTTTAATTTGCTTTCAAGTGAATTAAACATAAGCCTCCATTTTTCTAATTCCTTTGTCCTAATTTCAAAGTACTGACATTTATCAAAGGAGTTTTCTAGATTTCCCATTTTCAGCTCATTGTTTTAGTATTTTTTAAATAAACCAGAGATTGACATTTTTATTGCTGAAACGCTTTCCTTCCCTCCTTCTTTTCTTAATAACATGGTGATATTGTGTTCATTTCTAAACTTTTTCTAATAACAAGGAGAGCAGCCTGTGTCCTGCTGCATAATCAAGGTGACCGTGTTTTATAACTGAGCTATGCTATCGTTGACTTGTGTAATGCAAGAGGATCTTCGAAGGCAAACAACCTCATTCGGATGTCCTGAAGGCCACCTTAGCCCCTTAAATGTTCAACACACCGAATGACCCATAGTTCATCCCATGAAGTTATTAGAGGTACCAAATACTAGAGAACAACCACGATGCTATAAAAGCAGCTATACGCCAGTGCCAATTCGTTCGCATTTCCAGAAACAGCAGCTGCCTGAATAATTTCGTCCTGCAAAGTGGGTTTGGTGCCCCTGATCCAGCTGCCCACCTTTTCTGAGAAAGGAATTTCTCTTGTTCAGTGTTTGCACAATATCGCGCATATCGAGGCCATCCTCTTGCAGTCGGCATGAGCGTAAACACAGCACAAAATATAACCTGGGGCAAAGAATCATCACCCCTGTGGTTGGGGGTCCTCTTGGAAAGTCTATGCATTTGCTTTCCAAACTTGTTTTTCTTTTAGTAAATCATAGGGCTGGTGGGATGGCCTCAAAGCTGATGGACAGCCCTTGGGGATCAAAGTCCTCTGTTATCCACTGGCATGGAGGGTTGACACTGGAAATATTTCCCACATGGCTTTGCTAGCATGTTTCAGACCTTTCTCAGAAGGACAAGAGGATGAAGTTCACCCATCTTTCAATGACAGCTCTTCTCTAAACAGTGTTATTCTTCATTCCAGCACCAGGCTGTTTTTCAGCGGCTCATGACAAATCTCCTTTTTCCCTCAGAATTTTGGGTTGTATTTTCTTTTGTTTTCTGACACCGATAGCCATTCCACCATGCATTAAGTTATCTAAGAGCATCTGATCTTCCATCAGTGTCAATCTTGAGTCTTGGCATTTGAGGGGAAATGATGGGAAGTTCTTCACGCTAGACTTAATTCAACATCTCTCATGATTTGGTCCAGTCAAGGTCAAGTCCTGAAGCTCACACTCCAATGAAACTCCCATCTGCTTAGAAAGCTCCCAATCTGTGCTGAGGACTAAAGAGATCACCATTATAATACGGGTTATATAATAATGGATTTATACTTCCAACACACGGGGCGGGTAAGGATTAACTAAGCTCAGGAAGAGGACTAGATGCCAGCAGAAGACAGGTTGTATGCAGGGAAGAACGAATTTGAAAGCAAGTTTAAGCTAAGGTTTTCTTATCCTTTCACTGGGATTTGGGAGCATCTGCCATGAAAGCTTCTCCTTGGGACATAATATTCTTGCTGGCCCAGCATGGGGCATAACTTTAACCTCTCGCAGACACCGCGGTTTCCCCATGGTGTCCAGTCTTGCACACAGTGCCTCCTGTTTTGGATGGAGTGATAAATGGAATTGGACCAGTATGTGTAGTGTTGAATTACTGTCAGAGGGTGGGTTAAGACTGGGAGTAAAGACAGCTGCCCAGAGCCAGGATCTCACACCATAAAGCAAAGTGAAGAAATACGCTTGAGAGCAAACATAAGCATTGAGAGTCCCATAATTCCCATAATTTCCTAATTTCTGCTGACAGTAGCTTGGGTTCAACCCTTCAGAACAGGGGAATGGAAGAACAGCTGAGCATGGGACCTTTGATCACTGTAACTCCATTGCTACTGAATCCTATTGCCTATTGCCAGGAGTTGAACTCTAAAAGAAAAAGACATGTGTGTTGTTTTTTAGTGGACTTCTGTCCCTCATTCTCTGACGGACATTTTCTGTGGAAATGTTTTGCAAATAAAAAAATATTCTTTATGGGTTGGAAAATACCCTTTTAAAAGTAAAGTAAGATTTCAGTCTCTTCAGGTAGCAATTAGGAATACAGGGTATTGGTGCCTTTGAAAATTGAGCCTTTTATTTAACTGTCTAAATACAGATTTAATTTTCCTGCTTTTGGCACCTAAGCTTGAAAATTTTCTTCTTACAGATGAAAACAGAACATTATAGGAATTGAGTCTGTGCCATTTTTTTCTGCTTTGTGAGAGAGAAAAAAAAAATGAAGAGGATAATTTATCAGTATTTGCACCTCTTTTATTCTAACCACGTTGAACCAAAATCCCTCATGGATATCAGCTCTGGATATACCAAAAAGGCTTTTTTTTTCCTCAGAGTCTGAGTTAGCCAACCCATGGCAAGTTAGTGGAGCTGTTTCCCTCTGGGCTCTCAGCTGGGTTGCGCAGAGAAGGTGACTTCCACGTGGGAGAGAGAAGAGTAGAAAAAGGACTCTGTAAATTTATGGGGGGAACATAAAATAGCAGAATCCTGTTACAACACAGGATGCTGTAGCAAATAGTCTTTGGGAGGTTTTCCATAGGACCTGCTTTCTAGCCTGCTTCAGGTCTGGGGAGGTCACCTCTTCGGCCCAGCTCCATCACCCTTCACGGTGACTGTGCTAGCAGCTGATGCATTCTTTATAGCACTGCCTGACACATCAACTTTCGCAGCTCCAGCCGCAGCAGTCCATGTTTTCAAGCCCAAGTCCTGCAAGCTATCCAGCCACATCTCATCAAGAGGCGTGCAGCAGATACAGAGCAATAGATATGGTTTCCCCACACCATATCTTGTAAAACTCTTTCTGACATTTACATTTGCCAGTAAAATTCACTCATGCCTCAGGAGAAACCACGGGAGATAATTCAGAAGAAAGGATGGGAGATGTAGTCCTGAATGTACCCCAGCCTTTGGACCCAGGGCAAGACAATTTGTCTCTGAAGCCCCCCTTCCCTTATTCTTTTCCCAGCTCCGATCAGCAGTTCTTTGGGGCAGGCTCTACTTATTTTTTCAATGATGTGCCTAAGAAGGCTTTGATCTCAGTGGTGGTCTCTAGACACTCCTGGAATTCGATTAAGAAAGTAAGTGCAAAGTGGAAGCGTGGGGTGATTCACATCTGCATCCCCTCAGCATCTTGCCTTTCCTCCACCTCTTGTGCGGGGTGCCTTCCCCAGGGTGCTGCACGGGGCACGGGGGTCCAGCTTCAGGAGCAGAGGAGAAGTCCCTCGGGGGCTATCACTGCAACCACAGCCCCAGGGTCTCCGCGTGGTGGATCGTCTTTCCAGCCAAGCTGTTTGCTTGAGGTGTGAGTGAAGCGGAGGGGGCGGCGGGGGACGGGGATCTGCGTGTTACAGAACTCGGAGGAGGATGTTTTTGTCAGCATCGATGATAATGGGGAAAACAGAGCGGCCGGGGCTGCCTCTGGTAAATGTGTTCCCAAGGAGTGATGGGCTGCCGCGTCAGTACGTTGTATTTGGTTTTGCTCCCAAAGGCTGATTTAATGAAGAAAAATTCAGCAGGGAAAAAGGAAATGCACACACAGAGGGAAATGCCTCTGCTGCTGGCGGGGCTGCGAGCGCGGCGGGGAGGGAGGACGGCGTGGTCCTCAGAAGTGTTTCCACATTTCTGGTTAATTGGACAGGTCCAGGTGGATAAAATCAGTGATGAGCTGAGCTGTGGGGATCTCTGAGGTTCCTGCCGCACCACCACCCCTCCAGCCAGGTGGCCTTTGGACCGCAGACCCCTTTTCACTACTTTTTATAGAAAAATTCTGCCTCAGGTTAGCCCTCGGCACCCTGCAAAAAGCGCTGGCCTTGCTCTCCACCACCACACAGGGCAGCGAGCGAAAACAGCTCACACACATCAGAGACACTCGGCCAGGGACAGTGAGAAGCCATAACGTGTTGGTATTTTCTGTGATTTTCTCATTTTTCTCTTTCCCACTGTTTTCTCCTCGAAGAGGGGAGTAGGGAGAGGAGCAAAGGCAAAGCGAGAGACAGAGCAAAAGTGCAAGAGAAAAAAAAAAAACAACCAAGAAAAGCATTTCTAAATCTACCCTTTCCAACGTTGTCCGTACATTTATGATATCTACCCTCCCTCGCCCCCCAGTCCCACTGGCTGCTACATCTTCCCAGCCGTGATCCCATGCCCTGAGGAGCACCATTCCGCCCAGCAGCTCTGCCCTGCATGTGCTGCCTGACAAAATCTGCCCGTTTGTCCCCGGAGCCAAACCTCCGTCTTCCCATACCCGGTGAATTCACTGTAATTGCCATAATCTGCTGCCTATTAAATCTGATAGCTCTGTTATCACTGTTAATAACAACTAATTAGTGAGGCTGTCACAGGGAGTGGTTCTGTAAGGGAAGGTATTTGTCCTTAACTTCACATAAAGGCTTTACATTAAATCAGGGGAAGGCACACGACTTCAAGGGCATCGGCACTCGACTTCAAGGGCATCGGCACTCGGTAACTTTTAGTCCCTAGCAGTGAAATGGAAACGCTCCGCTGACTTCTCCCCAAGGAGCCAGCTTTGCACATTTGCCAAAACGAAATATCCTCTGGAAAGGAGTTACCAAAACTCCTAAAAGGCAACCAAAAAAAAAAAAATCGACCTGCAAAAATGCCAGCAGGGCAGGAAAACGGGAGTTGGGATGGATGGAGGGGGAGATGAGGGGCAGGCGGGGGAGGATGTGATTAGAAGGTGGAATAAAAGGGGAAAGGACTATCTTTTCTTGACATCGTTGGAAGTACCAAACCCCCTCCACACCTCAAAAAGGTTTGTTGAAAGCCGACAGAGGTTGCCGTTGAAGAGTGAAGGATGTTTTCAGTTTTGATGATGAAACGTGAACACTTTTCCCACAGTCTTTTTTTCCTGGAGAAAACCTGCTCAGTAAAAAGAAAAAAATAACCCACATTGCTCATTCCTAATTCTATGATTTCCTCCATGATCCAAAACCTCCATAAACCAGAACCTAAATAGGTGCTTTTTCAGGAGAGAGGAGGCATTGGAAGGGAGATGATCGCTCACCCCAAACCCTGACACGCCTGACTTCGCAATGGGATTGCCTGAGACCTCATTCATGGTTTTGGTTTTGAGAAACACACTCCCAAAGCTGCTGCAGCAGGAACAGGGACTGAGAAAATGGAGATGTTTAAAGGAAAAGGTAGCAAATAAATACACCCCTGATCTCTTTTTTCATGTGAAAGGACACATTTAAGGTCTGTTTCACGTCACAGCTAGATGAAAAGTGAGCATCCCCTCTCACAAGCCATTGTTGAACTAGAGGAAAGGCTACCAAAATAAAACCCCTTCCATGCTCCGGTCCATGCAGAATCAGGCCCCTTTGCTCCTGAGCAGAAGCAACCCTCCGTCATCCACCATAGGTGCTTATTGAGCGAAACTCCTACTTACGAATAGCAACGAAGACCTTAATCACTTTGGCAGTGATTGCCTTTGCTTTCCAATATTTGATAAAAAAATCCAAATCTTTATGTTCACCCTTTAATTAGAGCAGCAGCCATTTTGAGAGGTGATGGATGGTCCTGTGCTGGTTTTGCCAAGGTGGCCTCACGCTGCTGTCAGGTTCAGGAGGTGAATCTGCTGGTTTAATTTGTTTTACTGCTGCTGCCACTTCTGGGGTTCTGGCATCTGGTTTCATTTGTAAGACAAAAAAGGGCTGGTCCTAAAAGCTTCCTTAATGGATGTTTGGGACCTTGTAAAGGGAAATGGTTGTGTAAAAGATGCCACGAGGGACAAGCTTTTGGTTCTGTCCTTTAATCTTCCTCCTTTTCCTTTTCCTCTTACAACTGCTGCTGGCAGGTGACCTGGAGCCAATATTCTCCCTCCCAAGTTGGAGGGGGAGCAATATCACCTCCAGGAAGATACATTTTCTAATGCTCAAAGCACTGGCCTAAGCAGTCAGATATACAGGTTCATGCCTTTGCTGTGCCACCCAGTGCTTAACATCCTTGGAACCACCACTTCTGCTACCACAACCTGCCTCAGCTTCCCCAATTATAAAAAATCAGTAGTGTTTAGGACAGGTGCCAGGGACTTAAGAATTATCTGAGGGTAAGAAGCCGTTAGATGAAAACGTGCTTTTGCAGGAAGACAAACACATACCCTGTATAACTGTCCCATTGTTTTTGAACCCTTTTTCTTCCCAGGATTCATCGGAGATCTTCCTTTCACGTCATTGCTGTCAGCACATACAGATGTTTGCGAAAGAGGCAGATGTTGGCAGTCTCTGCAGACAATGAGCAGCAAAGTGCCTTATTGCCAGGACTCTTCCTTCCTGACATACCTCGGTCTTGCCCTGACTTGTCTCAGAGTGGTGGTATGTCTTACCTGGTAAACATGGAAGACAAGGCTGGAACTCAAAATATGTGGCAGGCTGATTGCTGGAGAGAGTCACTGAGATTTTCTTTGGAGTCAGAGGGGAGAAACTGGTGTTTTTAGGGTGCAATTCTTCTTGTCCCAAGGTACATGTCTACATCTGCTCACATAAACCATGTCTTCTTAGCTCCACTGACTCTGAAGAGCAAATGGGGTGAATAGGTACCTGCACTGCAAACATCTGAAGGTTGATGGGATGAATCTCATCCTCTGGGTCTATAATGGCAGCTAATCTCCATAACAAATGAAGGCCACTTCTAGAGGACACATAACAAGACAGCAGCAGCACGGATGTTTGATGTTCAGGGCTGTTTGTCCCATCCTGCCAGGCAAGTCCCACTGCAAAAGTTGTTTCTGAGGTGTGACACTTGGTCTGGTCTCAGCCTCAAAACACCAGGACACTGCAAAAGTGATCGAGGCTGTTGTGTGTCCTGTCCATGCAGGACTAGGAAAAAATAGTGGCTTCAAAAGGAACAGGAATTTGCAAAGCCACAGCTCCATGGGTGCTGATTTTTAGCATGCATTTACATATATACAGACACCCCCCTTCCAAAAAAACAACAGACCAGATTGCTGTCTCAGTTGCCACAATGTAAATCAAGATTGGCTTGGATTGTGATGGAGTGTGCTGCCCCGAGCACACGGGCAGATGTTCTGCCTGCAGAGTTAGCAGCCGCGGCCAGTAAGCTGTGCCCCACGAGGCAGCGGGGAAGGAGAGATTTCCCTGGGAAAAGAAACGTCTCCATCTTAATTCGGCTAGATGTATGCTTTCAATCGCAGACTACAAAGTGAGTGATTTTAGGTGCTGGGTTTTGATATCATAATGTGCCCTATTTTCCATCTTTCAGGCATGAATAATGGAGTGTTGTGTCTGCGAATGCACCAGTCTTTCAGGATGCTGGCAAAGGAAGTGCAAATCTCCAGAGCTCTCCCGCGACCGCTCTCCTTTCATCTAATCCTGGGGCCAGGGAATTGCTAGAAATGCACTCAGTGGCCAGCAAAGAGCTGGCCTGATTGCTGACAGAGGAGCTGGGCATGCACTGCTGTGCAGGCATGGGGAAGGAACTGGCCGGCTTCACCCCATAGACGGCAATCTGCCTGTGGGACTGTAGCTGGGTTCACATCGAGCAGAAATGCCGCATATAAATCCGTGAACAGGCTGGGCTGATGGTGCACACAGCTACAGGAGGTGAGTATTCGCTCCCTGGAAAGCATCAGTTGGGTTGTGCAGGGATGAGGCCAAGGTGCTGCATTTGGATGTGTCTGGCTGGGGCTATTTTGGAGCCCAATATAAGTTTGATCCAATTACAATCCCATCCCTTCCCTGTGTCCAGGAGCATCCTTGCTGGGCAAGAAAATCTCCAGGCAAGTGGGGCTTTTTTGTGCAAGGGGACAGTCCATTGCACTCCTCTGCTCCAGGCACCAGGCACTGGCCATTGTTTGGTGACACCCTTCATCTCTTGTGCCTGACCATGGAGAAACATGCCACGGGATCTAAGCTGACCATTATCCTTGGGTTGGAAAAGAGCTGGGAGGGGTGAGCTGGAATGACCACTTCCTTGGGTATTCTTATTCAAAGCTGAAAAGGTGGCTATATACTTACCTGGGGTGGGGGGAAAGATGTAGGAGGGTCACCAGACTGTCAGAGAAGTCGTGACTCTAAGAATCATAGAATCATTTAGGTTGGAAAAAACCCTTAAGATCATCGAGTCCAACCAAAACCTAACACTGCCAAGTCCACCACTAAACCATGTCCCAAAGTGCCACGTCTACACATCTTTTAAATACCTCCAGGGACCCCAAGAAGACAATATTTCTCCTGGGTTTCTTCACCAACACCCCTGCCCAAGGAGCTCTTGGGTTTTTCCCTGGTGATCTCTTACAGGTATTGTGCAAGAACAAATTCACCCTACCATCTCCAGTCCTTGAGATGGGTAGCTGGATAAGCAGGTTCTCAAGCTGGAACCCAAGATCCCTAAAACTCTGGAGGACATCAGCCCCAAATGGGTCCTTTACAGGGGACAATTGTAACCCATTAGGCCTGAAACATGTCATGCTGACATGTGAATGTGTCACAGAGACCTCCATGCAATGGAAGTTTGAAGCTTGGTTGTCCTCCTGTTTGCACCATTGCCCCTGGTCACATTTCTCCAACATCGAGGTGAGGAACACTGAAACCACATCTCAACTCTGTGCTTGGGAGAGATTAATCTACTCTTTGACGAAGTCTTGGGATGGTACAAAACAGCAGAGAACCAACCTCCATTCTCATTTGGATTTGGGAGGGATCATCTCCATCACCTGAGGGCTTGCTAGGGTCAGGTCCCTGCCTGGCCTCAATCTGGCCTCCAGTCATCGCAGTTTGACTGTCCTAGTGGAGGACAGCTGTGGCAGGGAGATGCTAAAGCAAACCAACAAGACCATCACAGAGCAGACAACCTTCTTGTGTGTGTGCTCTTCTCATGCATCTTGTCCTCCCTTTTGCTAACCAGGAATGAAAAATAAAATTTTTTAAAAAGTATTCTGCTGCCCAAGTTGGATTTGTCCTGATTGGATGTTCTGGGGCCTCTGGTGCTTTCTGAAGGCACTGCTGGATAGGAGGGACGTGTTTCCAGCAGAATTCAGATCCAGGCTTCGAATCGAGTTACATTTCAAAGTGCTCAGATCTTGTCTTGGATTAGGAGGAATTTGGATCTGCCCTTGGCAGCTGTCTCCACAATTTGGAGAACTCAGAGCCAGAAATTGGCACTGATTTCAAAGCTTTTTTTCATGACTTTTCAGGGCCTTGATGTTAGTATCATCCATTGATTCATTATCTCAAATGATGTAAGTACAGCCCAGAGGCAGGTTTGAACTGAAACTTTTGAGACCCCCTTCCAAGTTTTCTAAGATATTCCAACACTTTGACCTTACCAGCCGTTAAGGTGAATGTGGCTGGCAAATGTTTTGTTCTTTCCTGAAAACAGAGATAAAATCAAAGCAGGAAAGCTTCTGTTCTTTCAAGGATAAAAAAATCAACCTTTCACTGAACCCAGTGTTTTGTGAGGTTTTGGCAAAAACTTCCCCGAGTTCAGTCTTCGATGAGAAATGTGAGCATTTTCAGAGGAAGCAGACACTTTCCACACACAAAAAACAAATAAAATAAAATTGTTTCATTCCCCTCAAATCACTCTTAAAAATGGTGTAATTGTAAACGTTTTAATAGCTGCCCCCTGGATGCAATGCCACTTTTTAACGTATTGAATCACCTTCTAGGAGAAATCCTGCCAAACTCTGCTTTTCTTAAATCCTTACTGTCCAGACTTTTTCATCCTGAACCAAGTGATTGATGGATGTCATAGCTGCTTCCATTCACACTTAGGTAGCTCACAGCATCACATACGATGATCGTTCCCTTTGGCATTTCATACTTTCTGCAAAGCCAATGCCCCGATAATTGTTCCTTTGCTGGCTTCCCATCCGACTGCTGGGCCAAATACTTTTGCCCTGTAACTCCTCCTGGAGGATGACTCATTGAATTACTACTTCAGAGAGTGCTTCCCAGTTTATGAGATGGGAATCTTCCATTTCATTAACCAGCAAGTTTTTTGTGTTTGGTTTTTTTTAAGCATCATAGCATCCTAGATCTTACCCTGTGCTCTCCAATTAGTGTTTCCAATAACCACTCCAATAGTGAGGGAAAGCATTATTTTAAAGGCCTGTATTCTCCCACATCTTCTCTCACAGCTCTTAAAATTAGGTGCTATTATGACTTTTCTCCAGGGAAGCATTTTAGGATTTTCTTTGCTTCCAATCACAATTATAATATATCCCCTTGTAGTTCATCTCCCCCGTGGGCTGGAGGATAGGAGCGCAAAAGCACAGCTTCCTACCCCAGAGTTTCATCAGCCATGATAATTTTCTACCTACTCCACAGAACAGAAGCAGAGAAGGATGTCAGCAGGAGATCTGCAGAGTTATTTTTCCTCCCTTGTACTCCTAAAGATCCTTCTGTGGTTCAAAGGGAAAGGTGCTCGATTCTCTCCCTGATCGACGCATGGCACGCTTTATCAGAGAGACTGATTCTCCAGCACTGTACTCTGGACTAATTGTGGTTTTCTTCAAGATCCCGTGACAAGGGTCTTCCTTCAGCTTAATTCTGCCATTGGTTTTCCAGCCTTGTCAAGATGCATGCTCAGATGGAAAAGCCAGGAGGTACCTCTATGTCTATGGGATACACCCATGTCCTGTATAACCCAGCTGTTCAATCCAGCATTTCCCAGACACAACCCATAATGCCTGGCCAGACTAAACCATGTGGTCTCTACAGGCTTTGGTTTTCTTGCTGAAATGGGAAATCCCTGAGTCAACGGTGAGGACAACTCCCTTCCGTGAGATGGTTTACGATTCCCACATGTTCCAGGGCAGCATTTCCTAAGGATCCCACCTGGAGTTGTGTGTCAATGTGCATTTTCCGAGCTTTGCTCCATGAACGAAGTGTCTGGTTCCCCACGGGGTGGTATTTCATGGTCAACTGATATTGCTGTCTAAGAAGATAGTTGCACTAAAATTTCTGGGTTTTGTTGCATTTTTTTAACTATCCTGGGGAATACAGCAGGACCTCTTTGTCTTCTCTTTTATCTAGAAAATGGCAAACCCACCTAATTCTTCCTAGGAAGCCAGAGCTTGCAGCTTTCATAGTGCTATTGGCACACACAGTTTTGCCAGTCCTTTTCCACCCCAGAGGCCAGCGTTGAGCTCAGTCAGGGCTATCATATCTGCAGGGTCAGTCCACAGCTGTGCCAAGAGACAGCTAGGCCATGTTCAAGAGTTCCTGTGATTCAAGAGGAGAGTCCAGAGAAGCTCTGGGTGCATCTCATCGCAAAACCACCCCTTCTGTTTCTTCGAAGAGGTGCAGACATAATAACGGGGGCCCTGTGAATCTCCAAGCCAGGCCCTCTTGCAAATACATCTCCCACTCATGTCTCTGTGGGTTTTTGTGTGATCTTTCCCCACCATCACCCTCATCCAATTTCCAGAGCTTGGAGGGGCTTCTCACAGTCCCATCAGCCATACTGATCTCCTCGTCTTGCTCCATGGGGATGGGGTGGATGCAGTCTCCATCAACTCTGCAAACCTGGCTTTACCCCCACCACAGGCTCCATCATCCCGTTATATGATCCTGAAAAGGGTGGACTCCTTCACTCCGTGATGATGTTGAAGGAAGAGGATGTGCTACAGTAAACAAGTTGCTTGTCCTGAAGCTTTAGCAGCACGAGTTGACTTCAAATGACTCCCTCCTCCTATTTATCTGGATTTTGTGCTGTCTGACCCTCCATCTCCGTCCATTCCTGGGGAACCATAAATCAGGATGCAGTGTTGTCTGTATAATGAGAAACCCAGGCCCTGTTTCTTAGCTGGCGTAAATAAATGTATATCCATCAGCTCCACTGGAGTCAATAGGCACTCGGGGTAAGCACCAATCCCCTTTCCCTCGGTCCATTTTCGTCCTCTCTGTAATACTGTAAAATAAAATGCACATGTAAAAAGATGTCTTTCTTTTGCTCTTTTTCCCCAACAGACATTAGAGAAGAGCAATTTCCCCAAAGTGTTCTCTAGAAGCAGCGTATAGTATGGCTTGATTAGTTTGCAAGCTTTTTTCTTTTTGTGGTGCAGCTGCCCAGAAATCAGGCTGAGAGCAAGGGTGGGAAACTGCAGCTCACAGCCTCAGCGCAAAGAATTTCTGCCTGCTTAGCTGGTCTTTTGCCTCCAAAGATCTTTTTCTGTGTTCTCCCTCTGGGGCTGGAGAAGCAACTGTTTTCTTAGTGGTATTTCTTGGTTTGGTTTTTTGGGTTTCTTTTTTTTTTTTTCTTTTCTGTCTTTCTTTTTATATATATAAAAATGGTGTATGTAAAGAGGGAGAGGTTTTGAGTATAGATTCAATGCTGAGTTGACAGGACACAGAACAGAGCCCTCTCTCAGGAGAATACAAATGTGTCAGGAAAAGAAATCCCAGACTGTTTGAATTTTAGTGCTAGCAGCCCCAACATATGTCTAAGTCCTCAAGGGAGGTTTACAGAGGAGATTTGCATTGAGGTGGCTGGAAATCTTCTCTTTCCACCTTCCCATTACCACTGCTGAGAGCCACCAGCTCCCCATTCGTGTGATGGGGGAAGCATTTACACCATCATCTCTCAACGGCAGCGTGCCAGATCCTGCTTTGGACCTGGTCCACCTCTAGAAAACTATCACAAAAAATCACATCTGGTGTCAGCAGGACATCTCGGACATCCTCAAGCTCCTTGGGTCCTGACAATAGACTAAGTGAGGTCCTGTAGAGCTCAGCACTGATGTCCTGTGCTGCAATATACTGAGCAAGGATGAGGCAAAGTCCAGGGCCCGAAAAGCCAGTATAGCCTTGTTCTTTGGAGATGAACCTAAAACATGTCCTAAGTGCCTGAAAACTAGACTGGGTTATGTTCTTGAACTGTAGGAGCAGAAAAGTACAGAGGCTTAAGGTCATGAGATGTGAACACCTTTCCTCGGTCAACCTCATCCCTCCACAAACAAATCCCTGTGCTTGAGAACAAAACCTACTTTCTGTCTTTGTTTACAACTATGAAAAGCAGGACTTTTGTCCTTGGGCATTGCCCAGCCTCTTTCTCACGGCTGACTGATTTTTTTTTTTTCTAGCTTTGGAATATATTTAAAGTCTCTTGCCTGCTGTGGATTCTCTGGTGTCTAATACAGGAGTCAGTGTTTCACCCGTCCCTTCTGAGCTTATGGGTCTCTCTCTCCCATCTTGCTGCTTCTTTTCCCAAACTTCGTTAGCTCTGAGAACTCTCCGTCTGCTTTGAAATTGGTTGAAACTGATAGATTCAGGAGTTGTTGGAAGGAGGACAGGGAGGAAGAGGGACGGAAAGACCTAGAAACAGACAGAAATAACCCCAGTTCTTTAAGAAAAAGGCTGTGAGTATATCTGGCTGCTGCAGTCTGGAGTGGACAACGTGGAGTCACTGCAGCAGGAAATCTGTAAGGAAGATGACCCACATTCACAGTTGACATGGGACCAGAATGAAGACATTTAGGCTGGGTTTTTGGTAGCAATTTTTGGATGTCGTCTGCCCACCAGATTCTGGGCCAGACCCTGCAGGTCATCTTGCAGGTCTCAGTAGGAAGCATAGATAAAATCAGCATGCTCTTATAAACCTATTTAAATAGAGACTGCAAGTCCTGGGAGGCACTGGGCACTGTGTTAGCACAAGACACCTTGAGGGAGCAAATTCTGTTCCTTTTCTGTGCTCACTGCCCCATTCCCAGGAGAGAAAAACAGGAGAATGGGATCAGATGAAGCGCTATGGACAGAGGTGCTCTCCTCAGAGAGCTAATGTGAGCTGAACTCTTTTCTCTCCTGCTGCAGGAAGAGAGTAAGCTGGCAGTGGCATGGTGTCACACTCATTAAAGTGACCCCAAGGCTCCCTGCTCATTGCCTTACTCTTTCCACTTCCAGCACCTTGTCCCAGCGTTGTCTCCAGCCCTGCCCATCTTCTAAGGACTGATGTGTTTCCAGTTGAAACCCCAGCAGAGTCGAGGACTACCAACATGCAGGAAGCTGCTGAGAAGTTCAGAAAGTTTTTCTTCTTCTCTGTTTTTTTCTCAAATCTTTATATTTTTAATCACTGTCTATAAGCACAGACTATTTATAATCAGGAGAAGGTACTCCACCCACGCTACCAAGAGATACAGCATAGTTCAGAGCAAGGTTCAGAGCTTGGGAATCATTCTTTTTCAGGTCCCTGGTTTTACTGGAAAATCAATAAAAAAACAACTGATGTAAGTCAAGCCCAACTATTTCCCTTCTCATTTTCAGAGAAATGAAAAAAACCTGAAAAAACGATCATTTAGGGTCAACCCAACATATTTCCCTTGACCACCTAATTACATTTTTTGCTTCATTTCTAAGTTATTAAAAATAAACAGGTCCACTCTGAGAGAAATTCCACTTTGAAATGACAAATAGAAGCTGAAAGGTTTTGCTTTGAAATTGCTCTGGTGTTTCTGATGTGAAACATAAGACAGGTTGAAAAGAAGCATTTTGACATTTCCCTTCCATCATCCCCATAGTTTTCTTTTCAGCTGAAGCCATTGCCTACACTCAACCCATATTCACAAATAACACACTGCCCCCAACCCTCCTTCAATTTTAATTGAATTAATTCTTTGTGAAAAATGACTCACTGGACTCTACACAACATTTGGTCCAAGCCAGTCAACAACTTTTAATTTCTGCTTTCTTCCTTTGGAGTTTGCTGATCATCCAGCAATGATGAGGACAGTCATGATTGGTGATTACAGCCCTAAACAAGAAGGAGAAGAGAAGAGATCACTCCCTTTCTGTGTGGGAAAGGGGCGAAAAGAGGGGAGAAATGACATAAAAGCCTTTCCTCAACAAAACCCCGAGGCAGTGACCCCAGAAGAACTGCAGAGCTCAACCCATCATCAGAGGTACGTTTGACCCATCAGGACCAGGCACACCATAGCACCCGGGGGTGGGAGCAGACCAGCACCCAGATGCAGGCAGAGAACCATCACTGGCCACTCCAGCTATTAGACCGACCGTGAGGAAGAAGAGGACAGTGAATTTTCCCAAGGGCTGTCTCAGGAGTAGGTTGTAAAGGAGAGCCTCTTTGTTTCTTTGTGAAAATCCTCTTTTTAGCATCCCTCTTCAGCCAGCCCTTTCACAGACTGCAGTTTAAATTGGATAATCATCTGGGTTAAAGTAAATCTTCCTCTTGTTGCAAACTGGACATTATTCTGCTGGTTTTCCTGCTCCTTCCACACGTCTCTCTATAATTGCATCGAAGAGGGAGGGCAGCGCATTCATTAGCTACAGCCACAAAGAGATCAAGAAGACATTGTTTTGTGATACATGGCACCTGCCCCACGAGCACGCCCACGTGTGCCATGCCCCAGCACAGTCCTCTCTAAGGGATTTTAGGTTAAGGTATATTGCTAGGAGGAAGAATTTTCCAGGAGCAGAGGATCTTGCCAATAACACTGATATTTTCAAGGGCACGTGGAAGTGTAGCTTTGTTAGTCCTGACCCTGCAACAGCCCCAGCTTTGCTCAGCTCTCAGTTTAAATGAAGTGTGATCAATTAAAAGCTCTGCTCACTGCTTATTCAAAGAGTATATAAATCTTCGGAGTCTGATTTTTCCTTTTGGACTGCCTTTGGAAGTCTGAAAATAAAACCAGTGCCAATTCTAAATATTTCATGTCTCCATGTTCCCAAGCTCAAATGAGTCTGACAGCTTTGGTAAGCTGTAAGGAAACAACCAGAACAGACCAGAAATCTTGGGAAAAAAAATTCACCTCCCTTCACCTCCGAAGGGAAAATATTCCTTTTGGTTTTCTTCCTTTTTTAGATGAATGTGGACTTGCAGGGGGACAAACTGGAGCGCTCCAGTGCTCTTTGTTGTTAGGCTGGTGTTGAAATCCAGCTGTAAAGACCCAAAGGAGCTTCTCACTCATCTGAAATGATTTCAGTCTGGAGAGGAGATATCCCAGCAAGCTGCTCTGAAGAGCTGCAAATTGGCTTTAAGAGGTGGGGGATAATATTCTTCCACCTGGAGGTGCATCTTCCTAACTGGTAGCTCCTCATTAAAGACGGTGGGCAGAGAATATTGAGCCTGTATGGCTGTTTTCTCTCCCGTCCCTCCTTTGAGGGTAAATGCAGGACCATGCTTTCCCAGGCTATCAATGTGGCACTTTGGAACGTGTCCCACATTGACTTAAAAGAAATAAATCTGTGTTGGACCAACTTTCTCATGCTAATCAAGTCACTGGAGACAGTGACGACAAATGGTGTGGGACACTGCCTGTGCTTACCAGGGAGGGAATGACACTCCTGCTCCTTGCCAAGACCAGATTCGTAGCACAGTGCCTGCAGCCTTCCCTGAATTAACACCGCTGGCTACGCCAGGGCTGTGTTTAAAACAACCACAGGTTGCTGCCCAGGCAATCCTATCCTCAAACAAGAACCAGTGCTAGCTAGGGACTGAAACTTGATCTCACCATTGGGTGTTGGAAGTACGACCATGAATTTCTTCCATCTGCCCTCCTCTGGTCCATGGTTTCAGAGATATTGATAGCCACATGGGCTATCAGATCAAGCAAGGAGTGACTCCTTTCTCTTTGTAGATATGGTCTGTCTCCTGTAGCTGAGAATGAAAAGCTGCTTCTCTTCCTAGACCCTTACCCCTATCTATGAAAGCTGCTGGACTCAGGCTGTAATAAGAACAGCAGCTCTAGTGTTCTGTCTTCAGTGTGACTAACTCTGCTGTTCTGGATCCTACCTCGTAGTCCACCTAAGCCAGTCAAGGAAAGTGGCTTCATTTACATCAGGTGATAATCCAGTCTGGTGTCTAAAAGCAGAGGGAAGAGGCAAAGTTCCATAAAACCAGAGGTGGATGCCTGGAAAACTCATTAAAAGCCCTCAAAATACAATGGATAATGAATCCTCAGCGGGCCATAATGTCTGTGTAACCCAGTGGGCAGCTGACACCACATTTATCTTCCAAATGTTACCTCTGGTCCCTTAAAACACATTATCAGAGCAGATCTGTGTTGCTGGAGGACTGGAAACATAAACACTCCAATTAAAATCTTTATCAGTCAGACAATGCCTGAGAATTAAAGTCCTGCGCTGAGCCTGTCCGTCTCCCACTGATGCCCCCTAAGATACACTGCTGAAAAAGCTTTGCAAAGTAAACTGGGGAAAACACTGTCCTTTTGCTGCTTGCCAGCTAATTGTGGGTTGCTGCGGCTTTTGTTGTTGTTGTTGTTGTTGTGTTTTGTTTTTTCTCTATCCCCCAGCATTGAAAATTCATTAGTCACAGGGGTGTGAGGTTAAATGGCACTGCGTGCAAATCACATTTTATTTTAGGTTGCATAAGCTTCACAGAATTTCTGCCTAATGCTTTTGCATTCTCTCATGCCCTCTCCTCCTCCTTTCCATTATTCTTGTCAGTCTAACAACTAACAAGACTGATCTTGCTCACTGCTTTCTGATCCCTGCTCCCCCTCCCAGCTCTCAGTTTACAGTAGTTTTTATTGTAATACAGCTGAATAGGAAAGATTCAAAGGCACAAAGGACCATGAGGGATTTGCTTCCCATCAGTCTCTGTTGAAGCACAGGTGTATTTGTGCCCTTGAAATCTCACCAACACTGAGAAACTGTGGGATCTTACACTGATCTTCAAATTAATCCTCACATTCCTCTTGTTCTACCTCCTCCCAGCTTCCTTTTGGTACTCAGGTTCATTGGTCAAGTAGTATGGAAGCTAAAAGAGGTAGCAGGTTCCCACCAGCTGGGAAGCTGACCTGTGATGCCTGTTGAATAGCAGAACATGTGGTCTTGGCTCTGTTTTTCTATTCTTGTTCCTTATTTCACGAGCATCATAATGATGCTGGAGTGTCTTTCCTTCCTATTTACTCTGTAATTATGGTCATTTGGATTCACATCATTTGAAGTTTTTAAACTTTAAATCTCTAAGACTTTAAATTAGCGTACACATCTCCATCCGAATTAGCTGCCCACCCTCCATTTCTATCAAGGGAGCAAAATGGGTACTTCTAGGAAAGACTCATCGCCTCCTAAGTAAATTTTGAAAATAGACCAGATGGCTTGTATCCTGTTTCACCCCATTGGCTACAAAGGGAGCCCAGACCACGAACTCCAGCAGAGACATCTACATTGCAGACCTGTCTACTTGGCCAGAGGAACCCAACTGTAGACATCTGGCTCAAGAGTGGGCATGTAGACTGAGGATGTTTAATATTAGGGAAGATTCAAGTGGAACCAGAGTTTCTGGGATGGACACTAGGTCAGATAAGGCCTGCTAGTCTGGATTATGGGGGCTTTAAGAACAGTGATAGCGGTCCTTTCTGGATATAAGACCCTTTCAGCTATATTCTTGCCTAATGTCATTGGGAAATTTGCTGCCCTCTAAAGAGAAAGGCACAGAGACAGCTCTGGGTAGGAAACCATGAGGTGTTTAAGGAGGATGTAGGGTGGGTTGTACATGGAAAGATATGTCAGGGCAAAGAGAAGGGTTTCTATGGCATATCTGCTAATGGTTCGCTGGTTTTGGCTGTTCATCTGCAGTTGCCAAAAAATCTCAGGAAGTTACTGGGGGGACGCGTACTTCGGTGTATTCTTGAACCCTGGGCCATATTTACTGCTCATGCCAGGCTCAGAAGTTGGTGACATTTAATACATGCTGGGAAAAAAAAAGGAAAGGTGTCCACATTCATCCCAACAACAAGGCAGTGTCGACGCTGGGCTGGGAGATGCTGGCTAGTGGGAGGCAGGTGAGAGCCTACCCTAAACAAAACATATGGATGGTGAACATGCAACACACCTGTCTTCCAAGGAAGTCTGTCCTCTGGGCCAAAGTGTCAGGCCCTCTCAGGGAACACTTTCACCAGGATGCAATTTTGTTAACCCTTATTTTGACCTTGAACAAACAGCATCAACAGAGCTCCCATGTTCTGCTGGTGTCCAACCAGCTCAATAAAAGCTTGCTCCAGTGCATAAAAAGGACTCAGAGAGACTTGAGCTTTTTCAGGAATAACTATTTGGCATAAATTGACCTGGGTGTCCACAAGCCATGGAAATTCCCCTTTGGAAAATGTTCTTGAGGAAGCAGATTGGGGAGGGAGATGGATGGGAGAACAGTTAGAGGCCAGCCATGCACTCTATCAACCTTAAACGAATGAGCTGTCACATGGATATATAGGGAGAGGGACACAGGTTAGTAAATTAAAGCCCTGACAGCTCTTGACTCCAATCCAACGTGCTAATTGGAAAGACTTCAACTGTTGCCGTCCCCTGAGACCTATATCTCAATCATAGGCCCGCCCTCCCCAGGTCAGCCCAAAGAGCTGTTATCGTCTACTGCCTGGTCTTTTCCTGGAAGAGGCTCAGGAGTGTGAGAACAGGAGAAAAGATATTTTCTTTGCTCCTACATGGCTTTTCTGAGCTCTGCTGTGCCTGAGTAGGAGCACACAGAAGAAGGTCTGATCCTCAGCTGGTGGCAAATCAGCGTCTCACCACCGCAGAGATGCTATCACCATCCAAGAAGCTATGCCACTTTGTGCAGATTGGAGACCTTCTGGTGGTGGCTGATGGCAGAGTTACTCCATTTTAAACTGAGAGAGGATCCGTCCTCATTGCACCGATGTAATAAACACTGAAATTTCACGCTCTTAATTAAGGCTGTAACTGACTCCACTATTATTTGTTAAGTACCGATTATGCAGATCTACAATAGCCTGTGGCATTGTCTATATCCAGCATGTGATGCCCCAAAATTACTCGGATAACATTGTACTAACCATC
This sequence comes from Fulmarus glacialis, assembly GCF_000690835.1. NCBI lineage: Eukaryota > Metazoa > Chordata > Aves > Procellariiformes > Procellariidae > Fulmarus > Fulmarus glacialis. Next base: position 38,383 of record NW_009199816.1, on the reverse strand, counting down.
AAGGTGGTATCTGAGATACTGATCTTTCTTGCTTGACCGGCAGGAAATAACTTGGTTACATGCAGGGAAAACCTGACTTTTCAGTGGTGGCTACTTCGACTTTGCTAGTTGGATCCATCTCATCTTGGTTCACAAAATCATCTCGTTTCCCTTGCAGGATACTGAAATCTTTGACAGCTGTTGGCTGCATTTCTGGGCAGGCACTTTCCCAACTGGTTTGTATGTAACTATCCACCAGAGCTGGACCCAGAGACTTTATTACTAAACCACATACTCTTGCACTCTCTTTAGTAGAGAGAAACTACATCTTGCTCTCTTCTGTGGAAGTTATATGAAAACTTGGCAATGTGCTTTTTTTATGTCGTATCATAACATAAATGCACAGATGACTTGGGGACAGGTGCTCTGAAGTTATTGGAAAGGCTGTCCTTCCTGGGAGGCAAAATGTGATCACCTCATTCAAAACTGGCCAAAAGATGCAGACAAATCCTCTACCTCTTCCAAGAAAGCCCCAAGAGCTACAATTACCTCAAGAAATTAGGACCACAGCTCTTCCTCATGACCCAGTAGTAGCAATTGAAGAAAATATTCCTCCGAATGTCTGCTTCAGTTGAGACTGATCTCATCGGTAGCCTCAAGCAATGTAAAGTTTTCTTGCCAAGTTATAGTAATTCCATCTTATTGAAACACTTCTCCTGTTGCCTCTTAGAAAATGAGCATTTTTGGTAAATCCTTGTTCATCTAAATAAAAGAAAGGAGAGACATTTTTGCTGCCATACAATGGGCTACAAAGGCACATAGATAATGCCACCACAGCGGGATGGAGGAGAGGAAGGTTTCCTGCAGGAGTATTTTTCAATTCATCCATTCAAATGTACAGGTGCCAAAGCTACAATGTATTGCTGCTATTGCTGAGTCAAGCTACTCAGAAGAGCTTTTGATTAACTGGTGACTGGACAGCATGGATCTGTTATTTAGGGAGAGTGGAGTAAACACTGCTCCAGAGGAAGTCAGCGGAAGAGCATCTCTGGGAGGGTTCAAAGAGAAGATACATCTGGTGTATAACATCAGGATGGAGGATAGCTAAAAAGGCAGTTCAATGCCACTGCACCCTGTTCTGATCTCACACCAGTTTCACACAGGTAGATTCAGACATTTTGAAAAGGTCTGGTAGTAAAGTGAAGGGGGGTGAAGGAAAGAAAGGGGGAGCTGAGCCCAGTATTCAGGGTGTCTCAAGCACCAAACTCCAGAATAGCTGGGACCCTGGAAATGACCTCCAGGTGACAACCCTGATAAAATATATACTAATCAGACTAATAAAATAGATACAATCAAGGAACCCCTCAGAAGCTTCCAAAAAGCCTATGCGATACCTCCATGACATCTGTGAAGCTACTCCTGATTTGCATCCTGGAGCAGAAGGATCAGACCCAGATGCTCCAAAGCTGTGCTGTGTAGCTGTGCCCATCACACATGTCCCAACAGAAGGAAGGTACATCCTCTGCAGGCTGACCTCATCCACTCATCTTGTCACAATTCCCAACACGCCTTCCCAAGGACAGAAACATCTCAGGAAGGAAGCTTTGGCTGCCTCTTGGTCCCTGAGCTCCTGCCATGGTGCCATGCAGCCTCTGGGTTCAAGATGCAGACAAGCTGTTGCTACCGCATGGCTCCAGGTAAAGACTCTGGCTCAGGTCTTGAAAGCTGGGCAGCCCTCCCAGCTCAGCACTGCTCCAGAGGCAATTAGCTCTGCAGTGCTGAGAGCTCAGGCATGAGGCACGTTCCCACTCCTGAAACAGCCACTCTGCTACTGTGCCTGGGACTTCACCCAAGCTGACCCTTGATGGAGTATTCACACTTGGCTTTTAATTACTGTTACAATTAGCATTGGTTTCTTGGCTTCCTTTTCATGCAGCTTTGCAGGGAACAGAAGCACCGAAGCCACTGCTGTAAGCTCACTGTGGAGGAAAGGATGTGCCTTTAAAGCCCAAGATGATGGAAAGGCAAGGGGAAGAGATGAGCTGAGCTGAGAACCAAGGAAAGTGAACCTGTTAGAAATGCTGAGGGTCCTGTTCAGCACCCAGATAGGGGGACCAAAAGTGATTGGAAAGAGATATATGATCTTTTGAATGCAGCTACTTGCACTGCATCTGGACACAGGGACCTGAATAAAATGCACCAGACCTGGTGGAAAGTGTTGTCCGTTGCTTTCACAGGTCTATTCAATTCTGTGACGATACACTTTCAGGATTTGTTCCCTTCCCTGGAAAAAGCAGCTCATACCTCATTACTTGTGAAGGTCTGACATCCATGAAGGACGCAGGTCTCAGATGAGTAATGCTGCTGCTGCCACCACACTCTGTGAACATAAACAAGACACGTAAGGAGAACTAGTAACCATACCAACACTCACTTTGCTAACATCTCTGCTCCAGTGGTACCAACTCCAGTTGTTTCACTGATCGGCAAGTAAAACATGGAATAGTCCTCTCCATCCTGATCTTGATTTGAAGTTTACTGCTTTTGTTTCAGACCTACAAAAGGCCTTGGGAACCCAAAAGGTCCCTGTTCCTCCCACACATTTATATCTCATGCATGAGTAAGAGATGCTGCCCTTTTCATACCATCCTACTTCATGACTCAGCTTTGGAAATCAACCTGAGTTTGCACTGGGCAGTCAAGCAATGATAACGTAGTTGTGTGCTCTTCCCAAGGCCTCCACAGGGGCTTGGACTCTGCAGCATGACCCCAAACCACAGCAGACTGCAAAGGAGGATGGTCCTTGGCTATTTTTCTCTGTTTCCCTGCTGAATGTCTTCCCAGGCTTTCTGGGCTCTGTCCAAATCTTCTCTGCCTTTGACTTGGGCTGCTCCTAGGTGGCCCCTGCCCAGACACAGTCCCACTACTGGAGCAACAGAGGCTCCTGCAGGAAAACACTACCTTCCACAAGACCTGTCTCCCAATCACAGCCCTGCAGAAGCTCCCAGTCACAGCCCTGAGAAGGTTCAAAGCTCCGGTATGCATCACTGTTGCCAGCTCAGCCATTTCAAAAATGTGATTTACATCACAACAATCATGCAAAGAGCCTCAAAGTGAGCAGTACTGTAGGTGAGGCATCTTTCCACCATCAGAGTGGTTTTATCAGATCCCACTAGCACCTTGTTTGCTAGGGCTTAAGGACTGTTACTCTACCCACTACAGTCCACACTCTTGGTCATGGGAGCCCAGCCTGTCCCCCATCTCTTCACTTTGATGGGTCTAGTTCTGAGACCTTATTGCTGTTTGCTGGATGTGTCCTGCAGCACACAAAGGGTTACTGTGCAACCAAGGAGCTTGTGGTGTGGCAAGGACATACAAGGAAAGCATTAATCACAAGGAAAAATGTGAGGAATGTCACCCTCTGTAAAATCAAGCCCTTGTTATCAGTTTGAAAGACTACCATTCTTGCGCAGGCTGGGGTTTGTTTCCCTCTCAGACCTCCGTCAAGTCAACACCACTGACATGTGGCATGATTTACCTTTCACTCTGCAGACTTGGAACTTACGCAGTCACTAGTCACCCTCTAACTACAGTGACAGAGACCTCACTGCCTTGTAAGGACCCTTGGGACCTTGCAGGGCTGCAGGAATTTGGACTTTCAAAAAACAGGGTCACAGCATGCCAGGGAAAGCATGCACCACCTTGCTTGGAAAGACTGGGTTTTGCAGGGACTGAAGAGACTGGGTGCAGGTAGGGCGTCTGAAGGACAGAGGAGAGAGACTATTAGCTCCATACTTGGGACAGGTGGAACAGCAGGGTTGGCAGAGCAATGATGATGAATTTGGTCATGTTGTGGGGCAATTGTGGGAAGGAACAGAGTCTCCAAGGGCCAGAAGGAAGGTTGAACCAGTAATGCTGTTCCTGAGTCAATTCCAAAGTCTTCCTTTCCCTGAAATGCAAGCTGTTTCCCCTTGCTATGGGTCACTTCAGTTTATGGGCTGGTTAGATGGGAACATGCCTACAAGTAGCTTCTCATAGTCCTCTTAGTGAAAGAAGAATATTCCCTGAGAAACTTCCAAGCATGTAGAGGACCTTCAAAGGGTCACTCCCACACCTCCTTCCCACATGTCCAAACACACCCTCACATCTTTTCCTCCTGAGTGTTTCATCTTGCACCCCATGAAGTACTCTCAGTTTGGCTTCTGTTCTGGTGATTACCGCAAGTGTCACTGGAGGAGGTTCAGGGTGGACATCTGAAACTGAAGCTCTCCCTGTGGCCATGTTTCTCAGTCCTTGCCAATAGTTGAAGGGCAAAAAGAATCCCTTGTCTGGAAGGTCTGGTCCTCGGGAATTCTGGCTAAGCACTGAGCAGATGTAGTGCTGTGACTCCTTCCCTCCAGTCACCATCAGATGGCAGAAGGAGCTTCTTACTCTCTGAGCTTTAAACCACAGCTCTGATGTCCCTTTACACCTAGAGAGGACTTGGAGAAATGTTTCATTTGCTAGTGGAAATGTTTTTTCCTGGTGGTGAGTTTCACCCAGTTACATAATTTCTATAAAACATGGGTTATACACCCGGGGTTAAAGGTGTTATAGAAGCCAAATTGCATCCCCTGGCTTCTTTGAAGCAAAGCCAGGCCCAGCTTATAAACAAAAAGAAGCTGAGACACAGATGGATAAATAGTAAATAGTGAGGGCAATCCAAGCCCTCACTCTCATCCCTGGGGTAATTCTTTAGATGATAAGAATGGAAGCCTTGGAGGGACTCGCTAGCACCCAAATATACTTTCCTCTGGCTCTGGAGTGCAAACGCAGTTGGTAGTTGGCCAACAGCACAGGTCATTGGCGATACACCCTCCATGTCCCCGCTTGCTTTGGAGCAGGGAAGAGCAGCACCTCTCTGGCTCCAGGCACTATTCCCAGCATGAGCCAGGATCTAGCCAGCTTGGCACTGCTTCTCCCTGCTCAGGGGTGCCAGGACATCAAAGGAAAGCAGCAGGAGGCAGGATCGGAAGGACGAAAAGGAGGTGCTTCTTCACACGCAACGTTAGCGGTGGTGGTCCTTGCTGCAGTATACGGTGCGCACTGAAAACTTACAGCGGTTGGAAAGTCAATTGGATGAATTCACGGTGGGAAAGCCAGTGAGGTCTATTAATTACACAGAGCCATGAATTACTGCGGGTTGGGGGAATATTACGTGGTAGCGTCATGTATGTGCTCCTGTTCGTATTCTGCTCACAGCTTCTGGTCTGGCTGCTCTTAGAAGCAGGATAATGGGCTAAGCTGTAGGACAGTTCTTCCTTGCCTGTGATCCAAGGTTTTGAGGGCTTTTTTTTCACTGTGGACTTAGGCGAAGCCGACATTTTTTTGTAACAGCAGAGACTTTGACAGCCAGACACATGAGGGCAGAAATGCAGCATTATGTTATTCTATGGACCTGTAATCATAGCCCCAGACTGATAATTTGAGGATTTCTGCATTTTTTCATGGGTGGCAGATAACAGTCGACTATTCCCTAGGACAGATTCCTTGAAATAACACCTTCACACCCAATATACATGTGAAGCTAGTAGCAAGGAAATCATCTTCCAGGACTGGAAAGGGTTAAGACACCAACACAGTCTCCATCCTTGGAGGTTTTCAAGACAAGACTGGACAAAGCCCTGACTAACCTGGTCTGATCTTGTAGCTGACCCTGCTTTGGGCAGAAGGTTGGACTGGAAAAGTCCTGAGGTCCCTTCCAGTCCAAATGAACCTGTGACCCTTTGGGCTATGAATATAAAAACATGAACAAGAACATCTCCGTTGCATCTTGCCAGCCTCACGGACATGACTGATCCACCAGCCCAACCTTCTCAGTGGTGTGGATCTCTGAAAGATAAGGTGACTGTCCGCAGCAGTGTTACCAGGACCAAAGGGAAGTCAAACCAACCTGCAGGGGCTTGGTGCTTTCCCATGTGGCTCCTTTTGCATCTCTGACCCAAACCACAACTATAACTAGAAGGTGGAGGAGCCTTTGCCTGCTTTATCTGCTCTGTTGGAGGTATGTTGAGCCAAAACATGAAGTCTTTGTAGGTCCTTCGGCTTCTGGGCTGAGGGAGCTGAGGATGAATTTTGCAGAACAGTAGTTTGGTGGGAAAAGCTGATTGGGTTGTTTTCCTTTTTCACTAGCAAAATCAGTATAGCTGGAAGCATGCAAAGAAGTTGGAATGAGGATCCCAAAATTGTAGATTTACTTTGTGGGTGAATATAATTGCAGATTTTTTTGGAGAGGGAATTTTGCACCTTTACTCCATTGTGAGGGAGATTTTCACAAAAAAACGAGTGCAAAGTCAAAGGAGCAAAGGCTTCTCTCCTCTCATTTATCCAAGTGGAAACGGGCTTGGAGCACTGCAAACCTGGTCAGATTTTCCATGTTTCTTGTGTGGTATTGCAAACATTTTGATATTTATTCTGCGTGGGTTGTTCATGATATTGGACCACTTTAGTGAAATTACAATGCGAAAAAAATTGACTGTGTGCATTTTCAAATTGTAATGCTTTAAAACTGCACAGATCTTATATATTCAGTGACCCCAAATGGCCAAAAGCAGCTTTTACATCTCATTGGAAATCACAATGATTCAGAACTAAGAAAAAATTGATGAGAAAATTGATTTTAACAGAATTTCCATGGAGAATAATACAAACAAGCCTTCTCATTTTGCACTGGCACTCATCTCTGGGTTTGCCAGTTCCTCACAGAAGCATTAGCTCTCAGTGCTGTTAGACCCAGGTTTGCTTTATGATCTCCTCTCTTTGCCTGGACAGTAGCTCGCAGGATATCTGTCATTCCCTTCCTTTTCCTGAGCTAAATCTTGGAGACAATTTTGTCTCTTGTTGCATCCGAATGTTTTTCAATGTATTGCTTTTCTTGGCTCAGTTCAAGAGAAGAACAAATGTGGAAACCAGGGAAATGTTTCAGAAGGTGAAACTTCCCATTTTTAAATCCTCATTAATTAACTTTCCATTCTGGCTTCCTCCCCAAAGCTGTTCTAGTCACCCCCTTGCTTTGCTGGGAAGAGCTGATGAGGTCACAGCCCAATGTGAACATAAATTTCCACCTTACACCTCTTGTATATGAAGGAAATGACATATTGCAAATCTAGTTCAGTTCTTTAATCCCAGGGTAGCATGAATCCAACATCAGGACACAGCTTGTTCCTTGAAACTAGACTAAAACAATTATTACTGAAATGTTTCAGGGGTGATTCTTGTTGCTAAGCTCCAGAATCACGCTAATTTCTTTGCTTAAGTTTGGAGGATCGTTTTCTTTTTCAAATTTTTTTTTAGCCTAAGCTGACATTCTTTCCTGTCTCAGGAGAAATTTCTGTATCACAGTTAGAGCAGCAGCTGCGAGCTGAAAGCTGCACATGCAGAGGGACACTTCAGCAAATCAATCCTCTTTGCTTTTTAAAACAGGGCAATCACTTAACAAGGAAGACAGCAGGTTGCACATTGAATGCCAGCCTGTTTTGGAAGGCAGCAGTCTCTGCCGCTCAGACTCTGTGTGATCCCATGCACGTCACTTGGGACCTCATCCCAGCCAGCCTGTTTTGGAAGGCAGCAGTCTCTGCTGCTCAGACTCTGTGTGATCCCATGCACATCACTTGGGACCTCATCCCAGTTCTTTGTTTGCTCTTGGAAAGGTCTCGGTCCGGCCATTCCTCCTCACAGAGGTTCCACCATGCTCCCAAGGAGTCCTGCTTGAGTTCCAGCAGCTTATGCCTTCCCTTCAGTTCTGTGCCAGGAAATCCCAGGGTTACATCTCCATCCCAGGACGGTGAATTTGACGGCTGCTGACCTTCATCACACCTCAAGCAAATCAAACCCAACCTGCTAGCAGCTGCTTTTTACAACTTTACTCCCAACCAGAGGGATCCTGAAGCACAGCAACCAGAGTCAGGTGAGCAAGGACTTCACGCTCCCCATTTGAAGAGGGGAGAGGTACCAGCTCAGAGACATAGGGCATCTTGGCCTTGCAAACCTCAGGCGTCCCTCAAGCCCTGTCTCCCTCAGCCCAGCTGATTGGATAAGATTGCCCTCAGGCGTCCCTCAAGCCCTGTCTCCCTCAACCCAGCTTCCATCCATATGGATAAGATTGCCCCCTCCCCTCAGACTAGACCAGCCTTGTCTCCACTGCCTGATGGAAACCACCCCTGGTCTTCACGAGGCCCTGAAGCATGCCTGGAGTGGAAGGCCAACATACCTGGCAACGGGGATCCTTGGGTAGCTCTGTGGGGCAGGAATGGGATGCACTGTGCAACAAGGCTGTTGGTCCTTGTCTTCAGAAATGCCTTCCCTTGAGGAGGTGGCTGTCTCCATCCAATTAAAGAGCCCTTATTAGATAGCCTGGGTCCAATGGGGCTTGAAGATGGCTCTACCGCTGTCTTGCTGTGAATGGTTTACCTGGGAGAGAGGTTGACCTAACAAAGAGGAAGATCTTTCACCTTCTGTGCTAGGGCATGGGCATACTCATGAGAACTCACAATGTGATTCATTCACCAAACCCAAAAACACCTTCCTACTTGGGGTGGGAATCCCCTGGGCCTCCCTGCTGCCTGCAATTACACTTCTTAAACAAACTGCCAGTAGGTACCCTTGCTCCAATGCTTTGGAGGCCTCTAGATGTCCAGGGTAGGCTGACAGATATGTAAGCCAGAAGAGATCATACGTGGATGGCCAGCCTAGCCTCCTAGATATCCCAAGTCAGAAAACCGTTCGTGGCTCCTACATGGACAGTCTCCTTGAGATGTGTCCCTCAGTTGAAGCAGCCCACAGGCAATCTGGCCAGGGCTGATTTACTCTGTCTTTTGCCTTGGAGGAGAAGGCTGGGACAACTCTACACTGAGGCAAGAATGAAACCTCTGCCAGGCCATGATGGATCCCATGAAGCCCCCATCCTAGTTGTGAGTCCCACCAGGTTGGGATGAGGATAGGGCATTTCTAAACCTCTGAACAGGACCTGTTTGGACCTCTTTGTTTTAATCTGTCGATCTCCTTGGGCTCAGCCACCACCTTGGTAAGGAGCACGGTGCAGAAGGCACCATGTTGTTTGTGTGTTACAGTGCTGATCACATCACCAGCCCGAAGGCCAGGATTGTTCCAAGAGCGCTGTGGGAATTAGGTACCCTGGAGAAATTCATACAAGCCTGGATGCATTTCTGTAAGATCTGGGCCTTTAACAAATTAGTAACAACGGGGAGACAAACGTGGCATTTTAAAGCACACTGTGTCCAATCCTCAGCAGAGGTCACAGGATGTCTGTCACTTTGCAGCAGCTGAGGATCTGACCCAGAGACAATTTGCTTTGGAGAGGAAAAATTCCTTCCTGAGCATCTCAAACAGGCAAGCATTGGGCTTTAAATCCACCCAATTACCTTCAGCACGAATGTCCTTCAACCACACAGGAAATTAGAAAAAATGCAGGAAAAGTTCCCTAAGTCCAAAATGATTTTAAATAAGCCAAGAGTCGAGCAGCAGACTCATTAGTCTCACTTCTGTGTGTTGCCTCTTATTCCTGCCGTGGCTTTGCGCTTTCCAACAGCTGCTTCTGTTAGGGGAGACACCTCCCTTCCCGGCTGGGCTGGAGGATGGAAATTTGGACACCCGGCCCTGCCTGCTCTGACCAGCATGCTGTGCCGTAATTGCAATCTGCCATCTCAGGGAAACAGGCAGATTTGTTTAAATAAAGACAGCCCCCAAAGCACCTGTCCCCCGATGAAAATGATTCTGTCTCCAAAGCCAGTATGAAAGGTGCAATTTGTGCCCGTGACTGAGTTTTATTAAAAGCTCCCCCAGACTCCCTCACATCATTATCAGAGCAGGCGCTGTCGCACTTTTCCTCCAGAGACATCAGTATTGCTTCAGGGCTGGAAAGAGAAGTAGTTTGGGGGCATATAGACCAATATTTGGGTAGGTTACATGTTACAAGAGAGTTACAGGTTACTAGAGAGTTAAAGCATGCTCACAGGCTGTTATTTTAGAATAGTTCAGATTAGTCACTTCACAGCTTGCCTTGCTGACAAGTTTTATTCCAGATTCAGGGATTAAATCCTCACCAACCATTTCTCTCTTTGTTGATTCATCCCAGGAGGACTTGTCCCCGCATCCTTGCTGTGCACCTACACTGGAGATGCCATTGAGTGGTACCCACCGACTCTGGTACTGACTCTGACCATGCAAGTGCAGAAGCTGCATGTAAAGCCCCGGAGTGTGCCCTCCATGTGATAGCTCCTCAAGGGACACTGGGGAATGTCCTCTTCCAGCTTATGGCCTCTCCGTCATACTGTATGGTGTGATACGGACATTCTAGTAGAGGAGTCGCCTTCCCCACATTGCTGTTCAGTGCCTTTCTACCAACCTTTACTGTGCCCATCCTTGACAACTTTGGTTTGAGCAAAAGTGTTTCACAGCTGGGATGACACAGCAAATGCCCACCCGAAGCGTAGAGCACCCAAACCAATGTGAGCCATGGTGCACAGCAGCACGACATGGCCCCTCACGACCCGCTCAGCAAAGCATGCAGGGGCTGCTGCCTGGGAGCACAGTACAGAGCTGGAAAACCAAGGAAAAGCCCCAAATCCCCATTATTCCCTTTGAGGGAGTGTCCATTGCTTCCTACCTGACCACCTCACCCCTCCAGGATGATCCCTGTGATCCTGTGTTTGATCTCTGCTTCACACCTCTTCTCATCCTCTCCCTCTACTGCTGTCTTTCTTCTTTTTCTTTCTCACCCTGGTGGTGTTTTCTTTCTTCTCCCCTTCAATTTTCCCCTCACCTTCCTGTTTCACATCTCATTTTTCCTCATAACACGTTTGTCAAAAAATGGTGGCTACTCAGATAGCTACGAAATAAAGCTCTTGAAAAACACCTAAACTCTGTCTTTGGAAGAGCAAAGAAACTTCTGAATATTTTCATTTACCCTTGACTAAAAAAAACCCCCGCAGATGCAGCAGCCTGTATTTTCTTCATCAGGAGAGAGGGACTCTGGAGGGATTCGAGGTCTGATCTTGCGCTGGATGGGAAGTGTGCTCGTGATATACAGGCTCAGATACACAGCTTTCCCCTCTCTGTCTTTACCAGTGTAATCTTATTGATCCAGGTGTAAAAAGCCGTGGAGAGGAAAGAGGATGCTGAGGCGATCAGACACTAATGCAGAATTATAGCTCCTGCAAGGTCGTGTTGCTGCATGATGCTGGCGCGATGCTGGGGAGCTGGGGAAGCGCCGGTGAGTGCTGGCAGGCAGAGGACGTGCCCACATGGGTAATTTACTACGTCTGCATATTTCTGATGAAGTCCTTGGCCTCCTGTTTTCTTTTCCCATCTTCTCCCAGCCAGCACTGAGTGATATGTGTCACACACTGGCCCAGATGGAAAGTTTTCCCCAGAAGGATCCGTACTGGGAGCAGTGGGCGGTGAGGATTTGATGCCGGGCACGCAAGTGCTGGGGATGTGATAGCTCCGGTCCCTGACATTTGGTACATGGCAGACTTTAATAATGCCATTGCCCACCTCCAGCAAATGAGTCCTGGAGGAGCTGCAATTCTGATTGTCAGAGAGGGAGAGAAACGGTAATTAAAAGGCCCAGTGACAGGTAATGAGAAGGATGGAGCCGCATCTCTGCTGAAAGAGCTGGTGCTCTCCCAGTCCCTCTCTCCGGCACACTCCCCCGTGCCCGTGCCAGCACATCCCTCCACACCTCCCTCTCAGCCTGGGACCAGGAGTGACCTTCTCCAGAAACACAGACGGAATTGGACATCCTCAGCTCCCACTGCTGAAAGCATCAATTAGCGCTAATTGGACAGCGCTAGGGTGAGTGCACATAGTGGGGGAGGAAGGACAGGGACTGTAAGGCTTAGTAGGCTTCTTTCTTCTTTTGCTTGAAAATGCAGAAAGTTATACGATGAATGTATTTCCATCTGAGTTCCAGCAGGACATTTTCTCAGGATGGAGCTTTTATTCAAACGGTAAATACCAAATTCCCCTGATGAGACGCTGAGTGAAGTACCCATGGTCAGAGGAGACAGAGGTCTGGATTGATGCCTTGCACTTGCATTTCCCATGGAGCAACAAGAAAACCTTTGGAGTGCTGAACATAAGTGAGAATCTTTTAGATTAAATAACACATGCTTTTATTGGTCCCACAATCTCATATGACTAGATTTCTCCCCTCCAGCATTTGTGATAGCCCTGGTTTGTCTTCTCCCGCTGTCTTGTATGTGAGTGTCATTTCACTTCTAATGGTGAAGGATATTAGAAATTTGAGTGAAAAGGACTTGCTTTGTGCGTTGTTGGTATTTTTATTGCCATTAGACAAGTGTTCTGACCTCCAGTGTTTCTACATTTTTATGATCACCTACATTGAAATCTCCCGAGATTTATGTACTGTAAATGGTAAGTGCTTTGTTCTTTCGATCATGTGCCCAGGATCCAGATGGCCATGTTGTGACGGTCTGTAAAGTTTAAGGGCATTCAGGGAGCTAATAAGAACTTTCATGTTGTTGCGTTCAAAACTCTCCTGGTAGGTAACCTTCATGTACCCCTGATTGCCAGGTTTCACATGGGTGATGCCTTCATACATTGGATTTCAAACTTTTTAATATTTTGTTTAAGAAATAAGCTCAAGATTCGCTGAGGATGTCTGCATGAGGATGTCTGCGTGAGGATGCTAAAGGAGCAGCACCCAAGCTAGGCAGTTCATCCTTTATGTGGCATAAACAAGATGTTTCCGAAATGCGTTTCATTCTCTGGTGGTTGAATCTCAGTAGGAGGGGGAATGATGGCAGAGGTGATAGGGATACTGAGCCAGAAACAGCCAAGAGATAAATCTCCTTGTTTTAAATCCATCTGTAACAGCAAAGACAAATTGCGAAGTTGCCTGGAAAAGCAGGATGGCTATTGGTAAAAAGGCAATAAGGGGATTCTCAGAAACAGTGAACAGACACAGCACAAATCAACCCCCCAGTTTTGTGCTACAGAGGATGCTAAGAAAATTCACTAACAAATTTTTAAACTGGAAATTGCAGAATTTATGAAATAATGTGGGGTCAATAATGTGTCCCTTTCTAAAAAGAAAGGGACAATGCTAGGAAGGATCTAATACTGAGGAAAGGGGTTCACTTCTCACTGCTTTTGCTTTGGCCAGCTCAGGTGATTTAGAAAGATGCTTCATGCTTTTTCAACAGCCATGGGAAAAGATACGGTATCATGGATCCAGCCCAGCTGAGCTTAGGAATTTAGTATCATCGCATGAGCAGCACCCCCTTACAGACTGGTGAAAATGAAGGGAGGAAAAGAAATTCTAAAGCAAAAATAAAAATGCAAAAGCAAATGTCAAAAAAAAGAAGATGCAGTCACTGAAAAAGAAGAGTGATTCTGGCAATTGTAACTAACTAATAGAACAAGTACTGAGCGAAATCAGTACCTCCATAGTGGATAAGGAAAGGGAAAAAAGCTCAAATCCACAAGCATATGCCTGAGTATATAAAAAATATATCTCAGCAGAGAAATGTGTTGCCTATTTTTAGCTGAAACTATTAGCGGATAAAGAGTTTCTGTTTGGATTTTATTAAAACTCTTGCAACCCTGCTCTCCAAATGAATTCAAATACACATTGCTTAGCCAGGCTGCAACGGAGGGAAACTGGGGTGTGAAATGTATTAACCATCTATGGAGACCTGCAGAGGCAGAATACTGCTCTGGGATACTAAAGAGGGTGTAAATAGGAGAGCATAGGTGGAAATATGGCCAAGATAACTCAGCTGGATTTCAGAGAAAGAGTAGGTCCTCATAGGAAGATCTTCCCGGCTACTGGGATTTGCTTGAGTTAAATCACGAAAATGTGACTCTGCACTGAAAAAGGTAAAGCTGAAAATGTAATTAGGAACTGAGAGTTGCTCCAGCTCTTTTGGGTAACTCCTGCTAGAGTACCTGAGACACTACTGCTTCTTCTCCAACGTTCAAGCCTTGCTTTCCTTCAGCACAGCTCTCCGTTCCCAGTCACATTTTCAGCTTTACCTTTCTCAGTGCAGAGTCACATTTTTGTGATTTAACTCAAGTGAATCCCATGACCAAGCTCTGCATTGCTTTGGAGCAGGAATCCTCAAGCTCTGCCCTCTGTGCTCCTTCCCAGTCAGACCACAAGGCTACAGAGTGGGACGTTATGAACTTTTAGGTGTCTCCTCCAAAATGTGCTCAAGTGCCTTTAGATGAGCTTTGTCTGCTTACACCTGGTTGTCTTCAGGGAAGACATTTCTGTTTGAGCACATCAGCCTGGGGAGAGCTTGCTGGTGTAGCTGGTGGAGTCTAGGACATGACTCATCCCATGCTAGAGAAGATGCCTTCATTCAGCCAGATGGATCGCACCATGATCTGCACTGACTTCACGAAAACGTTTCCATGGAGAGTTTGCACACCTAGAGAACATGGAGACACCTACACCTTTTGCTGTTTTATTTTGTGATGTCTTACCCTATGAGCTGGGTCGGATCCTCCAGGTAATGCCACTTGGCCATCAAAAGGGGCTGGGTCTCCCATGAGTCCTGTGTCCTGTCAGCCAGAACTGCACAGACATCTCAGATACCCCAGGGCTTCTCAGACAGCACCAGACACCTTTACATGGGCAACTGAACCCGAAGTCTGCTAATTTCTCTCTGGATGCCTCGGTCTCCTTCAGTATAGAATAGGGACCTCGACACCTCATATGTAGGCACCAAAACTTCAGAGTCACCATCTGCAAGCTGAATCCCACAGCTAATGCTGGGGAAGATGGGTCCTCCCCTTACAGGAGTTTTGATCTGGAGGTACCAGACTATACTCAGGTGCTACGACACTCCAGATGTGAGCATTTCCTTCTCTGGATGGTCTTCTCCACACCCAGCATCCAAGTCCCTGGAAAACCTCCTAAGGTTTTCTACCACCTTTGGACCTGGTCTTCACCTCAAACCAGTGTTGGGTTTCTTTAGGTGCTTTTCCCTGCCCCAGAGCTGCTGGGGGGGATGCAGGACTTCACAGCAGCTCTCCCTGTCACTCCAGCAAGAAGCCGTGATGGAGTGCCACGGGGCACACGGAGAGATTAAAAGCAGAGGCTCCAAGTCAGAGACATTTTTAAAATGTGTGTGCTCAAGTAAAAGACTTTTTAATGTTTTAATAACAAATATTACAAGATATTTTTCTCCATGCCTAGTGCCTGCTGAGCCATCATGCTGAGCCTATATTTATGGCACTGTAAAGCACAATGAAGGCAACAGTGCTAGGAATACTAATAGCCTCAAGTTTATTACACTAAGGCTGAGTGCTTCATTTTAATTGCATGGAAACATTTAATTTGTTAGATGAGGTGTCATGTAGTTTTCCTCAGGCACCAGTAACTCATATCCACACTGGGACAATCTAACAATCTAGGGGAGGCTTTAAAATTAAATGGATTTTACTATTTCTTACCTCTTTGGTGTGCGTGGGTGGCCAGATTCTTGGGCCTCGTAGAGTTAAAATATTTCTGCCTCTTTGTTGTAAGACCTGATTGGGGAAATCCATGTCTTCGCAGCCGTCCAAGGCACAAAGGGGGTCTGCAAGGCATCACCACAGGGTGCAAGCAGCCTGGTGGAAGGGCCACGCGTTCTCATCTCTCCCCATCTCGCTGTATGGACCAAGGATGCTCGCTGCCTGCCCTCGGCGGCTGAACCTGCCAATGCGCCCAGCCAGCGACTCTTTGCTGCAGCGATGGACACTACATTTTTTGGAAGTAAGGGTGGGAGTTCAGAGGATACCTGACCCATCGATCAAAGGCACTGTCGTGCTTCTGCTCAGCAGCCCTCTCCATCATTTTTCTGATCATTTATAACAGCAACATTTAAGGAGTAAAGGGGAGAGGAAACTCAACCGAACAGTAACGGGTTTATGCTCTGAAGTGATGTCAAACCAGAACGTGTCAGAAAAACAGGCGGTTTATGAAAAAAAAAACACATTTAAGAAAAAAAAAAAAAAAAGCTTGCCAGTATGCCCCATGTGGCAAAAGGGATGGGGCAGAGGAAAATCAAGGCCATTTGGAGGCAAGCTGGGTCTATCAAAATAATGATAACAGCTCCAGTTTCCTGCATAGTTCACACATGCTCAGACAGCGATGATGAACGTGGAATAAATGCCTGAGTCAGCAAGATTTCATTTACCTCTGCCGTTAGGGGACCTGTGGCTCACATTAGATTTTTCTTCCCTACATGCTGATCTAACATGTTTGGACACTGAACTTAGAAAACTTCACGTGGGAAATGAAAGGTGATTATTTTTTTTTTAACTGCACAGAGAAGTAATGACTGCAAGAGCTTTGCAAAACCAGTGGTAAATACCTTATCACTCCAGGTTTTAAAGTGAGATAGGACTTTTTTCTGAAAGATATGCTGCAGTTCAGCTCCGACTTTATGGGCTCAATGCTGTCATGTCTGTGCTATGGAAGAATAATTCTCCCTGCAGAATTACGAGGGAAGAGGGATATTATGCAGAAGAGGAGACTCTCAGATGTCCTTAATATCCACATTTTCTCCTTTGAGGCAACAAAGTAGATACCATGGCAATAAGCAAACAGCGATACACACATGATGTGAAGCCATATGTTAATGATGAACGTCCTGGCCAAGACCCACATCTTCCAGTTACCTTAAGCCTCTGGGAAGCAGGGACTTGCACATCGCGATGGGCACGGTCCGAGCACATGGCTGGCTACACAGCGTGGCCGGCTGTCAGGCAATCCAAGGAGCGATGCGAGCAAGCGAGCACCGATGTTAACATTCAAATCTACTGTGGGCTTTTACCTCCCTTAAATGTCACTGCTGAAGTTGTCACACTTTCTGAGCTCTCCCCTCCATCCAACGGCAGCGGAGGCTTTTTACAGAAAGTTTGTAGGAGGCGTCCACTGGAAAACACAGCGCAGGAGGCCAGTGATGTAAAAGCAGGGGACTGCAAGAAAGATTTTCATCCCGTTGTCAGATTACCACGAAAGAAGGAATTCAAGGGGGGTTGATCTCCTGAGGATGGATTTTTGCACCACTTCTAACAAGTGCTACAGTAAGAGCTGAGAAGGGCTTTTCCATCAGTGTTTGCTGGCAATTTTAAACAAACCTCTTCAAATGTGTCAGTGACTCTTTTTCGAGTGTGCATTTTCTGCAAATAGTCCTGGCACTGAGATTGTTGAGGCAACAGCTACAGAAATGGCTGCCCCCAGCCGGCATCAAAGAATGGTCATAGAGATGGAATTTTGAATTGATTTATGAGGCTAAAAGAGGCCCTGTATGTAAATGGCTATTGGATTTCAGTCACTTGCTCCCACACTGAGAGCAATCGCTCATATTTAGTTAACGCACAATTTCTAGGAACTTGCATTCAAATTTTGAAATTGTCCCAGAAACCTGATTTTAAGTTTCTCATCCGACCAGAAGCACAAGCTTTATTATGTCACCTCTCTGAATTAATGGCTCAGGATATTTCCACCTTGGCCCTACACTGACATCAGCAGAAGCACCTTGCAGGCATGAACAATTTCACCATTATCATCAAAGCAGTCCTTGCCGTGGAAGGGAAGGTTCAGCTCAGATGTGGAGTTGGTAGCCCAGAGGCGTTAAGTGATGTGACTAAGGTCAGCTGGAGATGCATTGTCCCACGTAACTCTCCTGGAGGCCAGACCAATTCCTGAACCTCAGAGCTGTCCCTGCTTTCAGACATTATCCTGCTCACAGACTCCTTACAAGTAACAGAAAGGCCAAGAATATTCACAAGGTCATCAATGAATAATTTTGAATAATCGGCAACCCTGGGAAAATCACAGGTTGCTTGCAGAGAATTCATGAGCAGGAAGAGGCAAAAAAAAAAGTCAGAATTAATTCTTTCTCAGACATCTATCACTGCTTTAGTTTTGTTAAAATGAACACAAGGGAAGTATATTTTCAAACAATGAATTAATGTTCATGGACAGCACAGAAAAATCTCAGTAGCCAACAATTTTGAATACCAGACACCTGTAGAAAGCTGTGGCTCTGTGAGCAATCATACCGACTAAATGTTTTGCTGCTGCCAAAAAAGTGTTGTCTTATTTCTTTTCCCCGCACTTGTTCATGGCCACGTGGTCCTTCTGCTCTGAAAGTGCTCATGGACTCTTCTGTGATCTGATTTGGCTTCTCACCATAGCAGAAAATTAGCCCTTTTTTGATCTCAGGCAGGATTAGTGAACTTAATTGGCTTTCACATGTTACATATCCATTGCTAAATAAAAGGATGCTATGGAGCAAACACTGTGTCCCATCGCTGTTGCTGTCCAGGTTTAGTTTTGGCCAGTGGGGTAGAGTTGAGTGTAGGGTTCTACTCCATCAAGCATCTCGTATAGGGTGGCTTCTTCCAACCTACACGGTCCTCCAACACCATCCCTGAAGGCTTTGCATCCCTGAGTAACGCCCCAGGTGCTATCAGGGTGTGCAATGAAGCCAAGTATGTGGCATCATGGTCCTTGTGTTATTCCAGGCACGTGGAGCTGGAGAAGACACACAAAGAGAAATGACACCTTTGGGGCAGTGGGGTCCCAGCATGGCCAATGATCATGAGCATGGCTGGTCTGTTCAGAAGAGCTCTTAACTACTCCCAAGAATCTCAGGAATTTGGTAGAGCTCAGAATCACTCCTCTTTGGACCCAATTTGCAGTGTGAGTTGTGGTGAGGCACTAGCTCTGAACGAACACAGGGACTGGCACGTGCCATGGGGTCAGGACATGAGTTGCACCGTATGCCTAAGTGTTTTTTCCTTGAATGGGGACCTTAACTGCCCACCTGACTGTGAATTTAGGAATCTAACTAATTTTGTAACTCTTGACCAATGGGCCAAACTAATTTGTGGTTGTCCTCTTATCTATGAATGAATTTATAATAGGAGAATAATTTGTCTCTCTATGTCAAAATAAGTATATTCAGATGGGGGGTGGGGGGCCTCTCTTTTTTCCTTTTTAAGGAAAAGACAAAGGTACTTTGTGCCTGATTTGAATTTCAGACGAAGATTTAACAGATCACTTTGCTTTCCCAAACGCTCAGTGCAGCCTCTAAGAGCAAGCTAAATTGCTATAAATTAAAGTTAAGAATAATTTGTCTCTCTATGTCAAAATAAGTATATTCAGATGGGGGGTGGGGGGCCTCTCTTTTTTCCTTTTTAAGGAAAAGACAAAGGTACTTTGTGCCTGATTTGAATTTCAGACGAAGATTTAACAGATCACTTTGCTTTCCCAAACGCTCAGTGCAGCCTCTAAGAGCAAGCTAAATTGCTATAAATTAAAGTTAAATG